>NW_027288121.1:0-159896 GCF_047511675.1 Marmota flaviventris | reverse complement strand
AGAGGGGGGAGGGAGGGGAGCGGTGGTTGCGTTGCGGGGACACGCGCCCACCGGGTCGTCAGGCCCTGCGTCTTGTCCTGTCCTCTGCAGGTGGACCGGTGACCGCGACCAAGGGGCCTCTGCTTCCCTGTCCCCACCGGCCAGGGCTTCTGGGCTTCTCCGCCTGGCGAAAGGCGGGGTGGGCGTGGCGGTGGGGGGCCGGGGGTCCGTGGGGGGGTTGGGGTCGCGGGAGGCCTGGGCCTTGGCGAGGAGCGGCGGTGGAGGCCAGGCCACGCCAGGCCACGCCAGGCCGGGGCGCGGCGGTGCGATCCCTGCGGGCGCTTGGTGGGGCTCGCGGTAGGTGGAGCCAGGTGGAGAGGGGCGGTGTTGGAGGCGGGACTCAGCCAGTCCCAGTCTCCCAGGACCCCTGGGCCGCTGCCCGGTGGAGTCAGGTCGGAGCGGAGCGTGAGAGCCCCCAGCCTTGAGTTGAGTTGGGTTGGGCTGCGCTGTTGTGGGGCGGGCGAGGGAGGCCCCCTGCGACCACCCCCTCCGATTTCCCCCCTCCACCCCCCTCCCGTCCCCTGGACTGAAGGGTGGAACCCGGAGCAGGCTCTTGAGGCGCCCCCGGGCGGCCCTCCCCGTCTACGGCCATACCACCCTGAACGCGCCCGATCTCGTCTGATCTCGGAAGCTAAGCAGGGTCGGGCCTGGTTAGTACTTGGATGGGAGACCGCCTGGGAATACCGGGTGCTGTAGGCTTTTGCGCCCCCTTCCCACACACACTTTTAACTTGCGTGGCCCCGAGAGACAGGCCGTGACCCCCGGGCCCTCGGGCCAGGGCGCAGGCGCAGCCCTGGGCTGCCGGTCGTTGTCCCTTCAGGCCTGCGGCTGGCCTCCCGACGACCAGCGCCCAGCGCCTGCAACAAGGCCCACAGGCCTGGCTCTCCCCAGGGACGCTAGGACACTCACTCCATGAGACCCCGCTGAGCCGAGCCAGGTCCAGGCCACGACCCTCCATGTGCACCCAGACCGACCCCCCCACCCCTCGGCCTGGAGGATGGGGTGTGTGGGGGGGCGACACCCGCCTTCCCCAGAACACGGGGCCCACCCGCGGGGCCCGCTCCCTCACCCGTTCCTGCCACACAAGCAGAACCTTGACACCCACATCCTGGGAGTGGGAGAGTCCATCGAGCGTCTCTGCCTGGGTCCTTCTCTCTTTGCACCACCTCCGCAAGGTCCCTCCTGTGTCTCTACCTCCTTCCCCACCGCCTTCCTCCGTGAGGGTCCCCCTGAGTCTATCTCTCTCTCTGCCTGTCTCTCCCTTTCACTCTCATCGGAGCAGCAGATGTCTCTGTGGGTCCCTGTTCATCCATCTCTCCTTCTCTCTTGTGCCTCTCTTGGCCTGTGAGGAGGCATCCCTGTCTCCATCTCCCACTCAATCCCTCTCTGGCCTTGACTCTCCTCTCTTCTCTCTCTCTCTCTCTCTCTCTCTCTCTCTCTCTCACACACACACACACACACACACAAACACACACACACACACAGAGACACACACTCACCCCTCTACCCCCCACCCAACCCCAGCCAACTCACTCTGGGCTGCAAGTCACCAGGTCCATGGTAGCCTGGAGACTGGGCAGTCACAGGTTCTCTCATCTCCCATCTAACTTCCCATGGATGTAAGAGTGGATTCACACATCACCCTTGAAGTGCGCGCAGGACTTCAGGGTGTGTGCTCAGCAGAGGCTGAGAGAGGGCCGAGGAGGCCACAGGGTCTTAGGAGTCTGCGCTGAGAGCCAAGCAAGAGAGCAGATGGCAAAAGAGGGCAGGCGCTCCTGAAAGAGGAGGAAGCAGCCTTCAGAGCAGGCAAGCGGTTCGGGGCCAGGGGGTGGCCATGGAGGACCAGGTGCCAAGAGGAGTTGAAGCCCGGCCGGTGGGGACAGGGAAGCAGAGGCCCCTTGGTCGCGGTCACCGGTCCACCTGCAGAGGACAGGACAAGACGCAGGGCCTGACGACCCGGTGGGCGCGTGTCCCCGCAACGCAACCACCGCTCCCCTCCCTCCCCCCTCTCCCCCCTGCAATGCTTGCAGGGGAGGGGGCTTTCCGTCTGGTGAGGCCGCCGACTAAGCTCCCACAGGGGTTTGAATCAGGGTGCTTCTTCCACAGGCGGTCCTTTCCTGGACACTGGACAGAGGGGTCTATGCCCTTCCTCAGGGCGGTGCTGTGCACGTGCTGGTCGTTGACTGGTACCAACAAGGCGCAGAGCCCTCCGACCTTGGCATTGGGTCCGAAGGGGGTGACTGCGGTGGCTTTGCAGAGTGGGCCCGAAACTCAGGGCGAGGCACGACCCCAGCGGCGCACTTCTGAGCCTGGCCGGGCGACTGACTGACTGGGAGCCAGCGGGCCGCTGCCCCCGGCCACCCTCTGCCCGGTTTTCCCTGAGTCCCTGAGTGTGTTCCTCCCTCCTGCCCTCCCTGTGCGTGGCTCCACTCGCCAGGCACGCTCAGGGGACGTGTGTGGCCGGCGGCTGGCCATTGCCCAGTCGGACTGCATTTCCGCCTGGGGCGCTGGGCCTGTGTCAGGGTCCCTGGGGTGTCCGAGGGGGGTGCCCGCCTGCCTCTCCGCCCCTGGCTCTCTGGGCTCCGGGCTAGGCTAGGCTAGGTTCGCGCGCGCGGGACACTGAAACGGCCAGGGCTTCTGGGCTTCTCCGCCTGGCGAAAGGCGGGGTGGGCGTGGCGGTGGGGGGCCGGGGGTCCGTGGGGGGGTTGGGGTCGCGGGAGGCCTGGGCCTTGGCGAGGAGCGGCGGTGGAGGCCAGGCCACGCCAGGCCACGCCAGGCCGGGGCGCGGCGGTGCGATCCCTGCGGGCGCTTGGTGGGGCTCGCGGTAGGTGGAGCCAGGTGGAGAGGGGCGGTGTTGGAGGCGGGACTCAGCCAGTCCCAGTCTCCCAGGACCCCTGGGCCGCTGCCCGGTGGAGTCAGGTCGGAGCGGAGCGTGAGAGCCCCCAGCCTTGAGTTGAGTTGGGTTGGGCTGCGCTGTTGTGGGGCGGGCGAGGGAGGCCCCCTGCGACCACCCCCTCCGATTTCCCCCCTCCACCCCCCTCCCGTCCCCTGGACTGAAGGGTGGAACCCGGAGCAGGCTCTTGAGGCGCCCCCGGGCGGCCCTCCCCGTCTACGGCCATACCACCCTGAACGCGCCCGATCTCGTCTGATCTCGGAAGCTAAGCAGGGTCGGGCCTGGTTAGTACTTGGATGGGAGACCGCCTGGGAATACCGGGTGCTGTAGGCTTTTGCGCCCCCTTCCCACACACACTTTTAACTTGCGTGGCCCCGAGAGACAGGCCGTGACCCCCGGGCCCTCGGGCCAGGGCGCAGGCGCAGCCCTGGGCTGCCGGTCGTTGTCCCTTCAGGCCTGCGGCTGGCCTCCCGACGACCAGCGCCCAGCGCCTGCAACAAGGCCCACAGGCCTGGCTCTCCCCAGGGACGCTAGGACACTCACTCCATGAGACCCCGCTGAGCCGAGCCAGGTCCAGGCCACGACCCTCCATGTGCACCCAGACCGACCCCCCCACCCCTCGGCCTGGAGGATGGGGTGTGTGGGGGGGCGACACCCGCCTTCCCCAGAACACGGGGCCCACCCGCGGGGCCCGCTCCCTCACCCGTTCCTGCCACACAAGCAGAACCTTGACACCCAGATCCTGGGAGTGGGAGAGTCCATCGAGCGTCTCTGCCTGGGTCCTTCTCTCTTTGCACCACCTCCGCAAGGTCCCTCCTGTGTCTCTACCTCCTTCCCCACCGCCTTCCTCCGTGAGGGTCCCCCTGAGTCTATCTCTCTCTCTGCCTGTCTCTCCCTTTCACTCTCATCGGAGCAGCAGATGTCTCTGTGGGTCCCTGTTCATCCATCTCTCCTTCTCTCTTGTGCCTCTCTTGGCCTGTGAGGAGGCATCCCTGTCTCCATCTCCCACTCAATCCCTCTCTGGCCTTGACTCTCCTCTCTCTCTCTCTCTCTCTCTCTCTCTCTCTCTCTCTCACACACACACACACACACACACAAACACACACACACACACAGAGACACACACTCACCCCTCTACCCCCCACCCAACCCCAGCCAACTCACTCTGGGCTGCAAGTCACCAGGTCCATGGTAGCCTGGAGACTGGGCAGTCACAGGTTCTCTCATCTCCCATCTAACTTCCCATGGATGTAAGAGTGGATTCACACATCACCCTTGAAGTGCGCGCAGGACTTCAGGGTGTGTGCTCAGCAGAGGCTGAGAGAGGGCCGAGGAGGCCACAGGGTCTTAGGAGTCTGCGCTGAGAGCCAAGCAAGAGAGCAGATGGCAAAAGAGGGCAGGCGCTCCTGAAAGAGGAGGAAGCAGCCTTCAGAGCAGGCAAGCGGTTCGGGGCCAGGGGGTGGCCATGGAGGACCAGGTGCCAAGAGGATTTGAAGCCCGGCCGGTGGGGACAGGGAAGCAGAGGCCCCTTGGTCGCGGTCACCGGTCCACCTGCAGAGGACAGGACAAGACGCAGGGCCTGACGACCCGGTGGGCGCGTGTCCCCGCAACGCAACCACCGCTCCCCTCCCTCCCCCCTCTCCCCCCTGCAATGCTTGCAGGGGAGGGGGCTTTCCGTCTGGTGAGGCCGCCGACTAAGCTCCCACAGGGGTTTGAATCAGGGTGCTTCTTCCACAGGCGGTCCTTTCCTGGACACTGGACAGAGGGGTCTATGCCCTTCCTCAGGGCGGTGCTGTGCACGTGCTGGTCGTTGACTGGTACCAACAAGGCGCAGAGCCCTCCGACCTTGGCATTGGGTCCGAAGGGGGTGACTGCGGTGGCTTTGCAGAGTGGGCCCGAAACTCAGGGCGAGGCACGACCCCAGCGGCGCACTTCTGAGCCTGGCCGGGCGACTGACTGACTGGGAGCCAGCGGGCCGCTGCCCCCGGCCACCCTCTGCCCGGTTTTCCCTGAGTCCCTGAGTGTGTTCCTCCCTCCTGCCCTCCCTGTGCGTGGCTCCACTCGCCAGGCACGCTCAGGGGACGTGTGTGGCCGGCGGCTGGCCATTGCCCAGTCGGACTGCATTTCCGCCTGGGGCGCTGGGCCTGTGTCAGGGTCCCTGGGGTGTCCGAGGGGGGTGCCCGCCTGCCTCTCCGCCCCTGGCTCTCTGGGCTCCGGGCTAGGCTAGGCTAGGTTCGCGCGCGCGGGACACTGAAACGGCCAGGGCTTCTGGGCTTCTCCGCCTGGCGAAAGGCGGGGTGGGCGTGGCGGTGGGGGGCCGGGGGTCCGTGGGGGGGTTGGGGTCGCGGGAGGCCTGGGCCTTGGCGAGGAGCGGCGGTGGAGGCCAGGCCACGCCAGGCCACGCCAGGCCGGGGCGCGGCGGTGCGATCCCTGCGGGCGCTTGGTGGGGCTCGCGGTAGGTGGAGCCAGGTGGAGAGGGGCGGTGTTGGAGGCGGGACTCAGCCAGTCCCAGTCTCCCAGGACCCCTGGGCCGCTGCCCGGTGGAGTCAGGTCGGAGCGGAGCGTGAGAGCCCCCAGCCTTGAGTTGAGTTGGGTTGGGCTGCGCTGTTGTGGGGCGGGCGAGGGAGGCCCCCTGCGACCACCCCCTCCGATTTCCCCCCTCCACCCCCCTCCCGTCCCCTGGACTGAAGGGTGGAACCCGGAGCAGGCTCTTGAGGCGCCCCCGGGCGGCCCTCCCCGTCTACGGCCATACCACCCTGAACGCGCCCGATCTCGTCTGATCTCGGAAGCTAAGCAGGGTCGGGCCTGGTTAGTACTTGGATGGGAGACCGCCTGGGAATACCGGGTGCTGTAGGCTTTTGCGCCCCCTTCCCACACACACTTTTAACTTGCGTGGCCCCGAGAGACAGGCCGTGACCCCCGGGCCCTCGGGCCAGGGCGCAGGCGCAGCCCTGGGCTGCTGGTCGCTGTCCCTTCAGGCCTGCGGCTGGCCTCCCGACGACCAGCGCCCAGCGCCTGCAACAAGGCCCACAGGCCTGGCTCTCCCCAGGGACGCTAGGACACTCACTCCATGAGACCCCGCTGAGCCGAGCCAGGTCCAGGCCACGACCCTCCATGTGCACCCAGACCGACCCCCCCACCCCTCGGCCTGGAGGATGGGGTGTGTGGGGGGGCGACACCCGCCTTCCCCAGAACACGGGGCCCACCCGCGGGGCCCGCTCCCTCACCCGTTCCTGCCACACAAGCAGAACCTTGACACCCAGATCCTGGGAGTGGGAGAGTCCATCGAGCGTCTCTGCCTGGGTCCTTCTCTCTTTGCACCACCTCCGCAAGGTCCCTCCTGTGTCTCTACCTCCTTCCCCACCGCCTTCCTCCGTGAGGGTCCCCCTGAGTCTATCTCTCTCTCTGCCTGTCTCTCCCTTTCACTCTCATCGAAGCAGCAGATGTCTCTGTGGGTCCCTGTTCATCCATCTCTCCTTCTCTCTTGTGCCTCTCTTGGCCTGTGAGGAGGCATCCCTGTCTCCATCTCCCACTCAATCCCTCTCTGGCCTTGACTCTCCTCTCTCTCTCTCTCTCTCTCTCTCTCTCTCTCTCTCTCTCACACACACACACACACACACAAACACACACACACACACAGAGACACACACTCACCCCTCTACCCCCCACCCAACCCCAGCCAACTCACTCTGGGCTGCAAGTCACCAGGTCCATGGTAGCCTGGAGACTGGGCAGTCACAGGTTCTCTCATCTCCCATCTAACTTCCCATGGATGTAAGAGTGGATTCACACATCACCCTTGAAGTGCGCGCAGGACTTCAGGGTGTGTGCTCAGCAGAGGCTGAGAGAGGGCCGAGGAGGCCACAGGGTCTTAGGAGTCTGCGCTGAGAGCCAAGCAAGAGAGCAGATGGCAAAAGAGGGCAGGCGCTCCTGAAAGAGGAGGAAGCAGCCTTCAGAGCAGGCAAGCGGTTCGGGGCCAGGGGGTGGCCATGGAGGACCAGGTGCCAAGAGGAGTTGAAGCCCGGCCGGTGGGGACAGGGAAGCAGAGGCCCCTTGGTCGCGGTCACCGGTCCACCTGCAGAGGACAGGACAAGACGCAGGGCCTGACGACCCGGTGGGCGCGTGTCCCCGCAACGCAACCACCGCTCCCCTCCCTCCCCCCTCTCCCCCCTGCAATGCTTGCAGGGGAGGGGGCTTTCCGTCTGGTGAGGCCGCCGACTAAGCTCCCACAGGGGTTTGAATCAGGGTGCTTCTTCCACAGGCGGTCCTTTCCTGGACACTGGACAGAGGGGTCTATGCCCTTCCTCAGGGCGGTGCTGTGCACGTGCTGGTCGTTGACTGGTACCAACAAGGCGCAGAGCCCTCCGACCTTGGCATTGGGTCCGAAGGGGGTGACTGCGGTGGCTTTGCAGAGTGGGCCCGAAACTCAGGGCGAGGCACGACCCCAGCGGCGCACTTCTGAGCCTGGCCGGGCGACTGACTGACTGGGAGCCAGCGGGCCGCTGCCCCCGGCCACCCTCTGCCCGGTTTTCCCTGAGTCCCTGAGTGTGTTCCTCCCTCCTGCCCTCCCTGTGCGTGGCTCCACTCGCCAGGCACGCTCAGGGGACGTGTGTGGCCGGCGGCTGGCCATTGCCCAGTCGGACTGCATTTCCGCCTGGGGCGCTGGGCCTGTGTCAGGGTCCCTGGGGTGTCCGAGGGGGGTGCCCGCCTGCCTCTCCGCCCCTGGCTCTCTGGGCTCCGGGCTAGGCTAGGCTAGGTTCGCGCGCGCGGGACACTGAAACGGCCAGGGCTTCTGGGCTTCTCCGCCTGGCGAAAGGCGGGGTGGGCGTGGCGGTGGGGGGCCGGGGGTCCGTGGGGGGGTTGGGGTCGCGGGAGGCCTGGGCCTTGGCGAGGAGCGGCGGTGGAGGCCAGGCCACGCCAGGCCACGCCAGGCCGGGGCGCGGCGGTGCGATCCCTGCGGGCGCTTGGTGGGGCTCGCGGTAGGTGGAGCCAGGTGGAGAGGGGCGGTGTTGGAGGCGGGACTCAGCCAGTCCCAGTCTCCCAGGACCCCTGGGCCGCTGCCCGGTGGAGTCAGGTCGGAGCGGAGCGTGAGAGCCCCCAGCCTTGAGTTGAGTTGGGTTGGGCTGCGCTGTTGTGGGGCGGGCGAGGGAGGCCCCCTGCGACCACCCCCTCCGATTTCCCCCCTCCACCCCCCTCCCGTCCCCTGGACTGAAGGGTGGAACCCGGAGCAGGCTCTTGAGGCGCCCCCGGGCGGCCCTCCCCGTCTACGGCCATACCACCCTGAACGCGCCCGATCTCGTCTGATCTCGGAAGCTAAGCAGGGTCGGGCCTGGTTAGTACTTGGATGGGAGACCGCCTGGGAATACCGGGTGCTGTAGGCTTTTGCGCCCCCTTCCCACACACACTTTTAACTTGCGTGGCCCCGAGAGACAGGCCGTGACCCCCGGGCCCTCGGGCCAGGGCGCAGGCGCAGCCCTGGGCTGCCGGTCGCTGTCCCTTCAGGCCTGCGGCTGGCCTCCCGACGACCAGCGCCCAGCGCCTGCAACAAGGCCCACAGGCCTGGCTCTCCCCAGGGACGCTAGGACACTCACTCCATGAGACCCCGCTGAGCCGAGCCAGGTCCAGGCCACGACCCTCCATGTGCACCCAGACCGACCCCCCCACCCCTCGGCCTGGAGGATGGGGTGTGTGGGGGGGCGACACCCGCCTTCCCCAGAACACGGGGCCCACCCGCGGGGCCCGCTCCCTCACCCGTTCCTGCCACACAAGCAGAACCTTGACACCCAGATCCTGGGAGTGGGAGAGTCCATCGAGCGTCTCTGCCTGGGTCCTTCTCTCTTTGCACCACCTCCGCAAGGTCCCTCCTGTGTCTCTACCTCCTTCCCCACCGCCTTCCTCCGTGAGGGTCCCCCTGAGTCTATCTCTCTCTCTGCCTGTCTCTCCCTTTCACTCTCATCGAAGCAGCAGATGTCTCTGTGGGTCCCTGTTCATCCATCTCTCCTTCTCTCTTGTGCCTCTCTTGGCCTGTGAGGAGGCATCCCTGTCTCCATCTCCCACTCAATCCCTCTCTGGCCTTGACTCTCCTCTCTCTCTCTCTCTCTCTCTCTCTCTCTCTCTCTCACACACACACACACACACACAAACACACACACACACACAGAGACACACACTCACCCCTCTACCCCCCACCCAACCCCAGCCAACTCACTCTGGGCTGCAAGTCACCAGGTCCATGGTAGCCTGGAGACTGGGCAGTCACAGGTTCTCTCATCTCCCATCTAACTTCCCATGGATGTAAGAGTGGATTCACACATCACCCTTGAAGTGCGCGCAGGACTTCAGGGTGTGTGCTCAGCAGAGGCTGAGAGAGGGCCGAGGAGGCCACAGGGTCTTAGGAGTCTGCGCTGAGAGCCAAGCAAGAGAGCAGATGGCAAAAGAGGGCAGGCGCTCCTGAAAGAGGAGGAAGCAGCCTTCAGAGCAGGCAAGCGGTTCGGGGCCAGGGGGTGGCCATGGAGGACCAGGTGCCAAGAGGAGTTGAAGCCCGGCCGGTGGGGACAGGGAAGCAGAGGCCCCTTGGTCGCGGTCACCGGTCCACCTGCAGAGGACAGGACAAGACGCAGGGCCTGACGACCCGGTGGGCGCGTGTCCCCGCAACGCAACCACCGCTCCCCTCCCTCCCCCCTCTCCCCCCTGCAATGCTTGCAGGGGAGGGGGCTTTCCGTCTGGTGAGGCCGCCGACTAAGCTCCCACAGGGGTTTGAATCAGGGTGCTTCTTCCACAGGCGGTCCTTTCCTGGACACTGGACAGAGGGGTCTATGCCCTTCCTCAGGGCGGTGCTGTGCACGTGCTGGTCGTTGACTGGTACCAACAAGGCGCAGAGCCCTCCGACCTTGGCATTGGGTCCGAAGGGGGTGACTGCGGTGGCTTTGCAGAGTGGGCCCGAAACTCAGGGCGAGGCACGACCCCAGCGGCGCACTTCTGAGCCTGGCCGGGCGACTGACTGACTGGGAGCCAGCGGGCCGCTGCCCCCGGCCACCCTCTGCCCGGTTTTCCCTGAGTCCCTGAGTGTGTTCCTCCCTCCTGCCCTCCCTGTGCGTGGCTCCACTCGCCAGGCACGCTCAGGGGACGTGTGTGGCCGGCGGCTGGCCATTGCCCAGTCGGACTGCATTTCCGCCTGGGGCGCTGGGCCTGTGTCAGGGTCCCTGGGGTGTCCGAGGGGGGTGCCCGCCTGCCTCTCCGCCCCTGGCTCTCTGGGCTCCGGGCTAGGCTAGGCTAGGTTCGCGCGCGCGGGACACTGAAACGGCCAGGGCTTCTGGGCTTCTCCGCCTGGCGAAAGGCGGGGTGGGCGTGGCGGTGGGGGGCCGGGGGTCCGTGGGGGGGTTGGGGTCGCGGGAGGCCTGGGCCTTGGCGAGGAGCGGCGGTGGAGGCCAGGCCACGCCAGGCCACGCCAGGCCGGGGCGGGGCGGTGCGATCCCTGCGGGCGCTTGGTGGGGCTCGCGGTAGGTGGAGCCAGGTGGAGAGGGGCGGTGTTGGAGGCGGGACTCAGCCAGTCCCAGTCTCCCAGGACCCCTGGGCCGCTGCCCGGTGGAGTCAGGTCGGAGCGGAGCGTGAGAGCCCCCAGCCTTGAGTTGAGTTGGGTTGGGCTGCGCTGTTGTGGGGCGGGCGAGGGAGGCCCCCTGCGACCACCCCCTCCGATTTCCCCCCTCCACCCCCCTCCCGTCCCCTGGACTGAAGGGTGGAACCCGGAGCAGGCTCTTGAGGCGCCCCCGGGCGGCCCTCCCCGTCTACGGCCATACCACCCTGAACGCGCCCGATCTCGTCTGATCTCGGAAGCTAAGCAGGGTCGGGCCTGGTTAGTACTTGGATGGGAGACCGCCTGGGAATACCGGGTGCTGTAGGCTTTTGCGCCCCCTTCCCACACACACTTTTAACTTGCGTGGCCCCGAGAGACAGGCCGTGACCCCCGGGCCCTCGGGCCAGGGCGCAGGCGCAGCCCTGGGCTGCCGGTCGCTGTCCCTTCAGGCCTGCGGCTGGCCTCCCGACGACCAGCGCCCAGCGCCTGCAACAAGGCCCACAGGCCTGGCTCTCCCCAGGGACGCTAGGACACTCACTCCATGAGACCCCGCTGAGCCGAGCCAGGTCCAGGCCACGACCCTCCATGTGCACCCAGACCGACCCCCCCACCCCTCGGCCTGGAGGATGGGGTGTGTGGGGGGGCGACACCCGCCTTCCCCAGAACACGGGGCCCACCCGCGGGGCCCGCTCCCTCACCCGTTCCTGCCACACAAGCAGAACCTTGACACCCAGATCCTGGGAGTGGGAGAGTCCATCGAGCGTCTCTGCCTGGGTCCTTCTCTCTTTGCACCACCTCCGCAAGGTCCCTCCTGTGTCTCTACCTCCTTCCCCACCGCCTTCCTCCGTGAGGGTCCCCCTGAGTCTATCTCTCTCTCTGCCTGTCTCTCCCTTTCACTCTCATCGAAGCAGCAGATGTCTCTGTGGGTCCCTGTTCATCCATCTCTCCTTCTCTCTTGTGCCTCTCTTGGCCTGTGAGGAGGCATCCCTGTCTCCATCTCCCACTCAATCCCTCTCTGGCCTTGACTCTCCTCTCTCTCTCTCTCTCTCTCTCTCTCTCTCTCTCTCACACACACACACACACACACACAAACACACACACACACACAGAGACACACACTCACCCCTCTACCCCCCACCCAACCCCAGCCAACTCACTCTGGGCTGCAAGTCACCAGGTCCATGGTAGCCTGGAGACTGGGCAGTCACAGGTTCTCTCATCTCCCATCTAACTTCCCATGGATGTAAGAGTGGATTCACACATCACCCTTGAAGTGCGCGCAGGACTTCAGGGTGTGTGCTCAGCAGAGGCTGAGAGAGGGCCGAGGAGGCCACAGGGTCTTAGGAGTCTGCGCTGAGAGCCAAGCAAGAGAGCAGATGGCAAAAGAGGGCAGGCGCTCCTGAAAGAGGAGGAAGCAGCCTTCAGAGCAGGCAAGCGGTTCGGGGCCAGGGGGTGGCCATGGAGGACCAGGTGCCAAGAGGAGTTGAAGCCCGGCCGGTGGGGACAGGGAAGCAGAGGCCCCTTGGTCGCGGTCACCGGTCCACCTGCAGAGGACAGGACAAGACGCAGGGCCTGACGACCCGGTGGGCGCGTGTCCCCGCAACGCAACCACCGCTCCCCTCCCTCCCCCCTCTCCCCCCTGCAATGCTTGCAGGGGAGGGGGCTTTCCGTCTGGTGAGGCCGCCGACTAAGCTCCCACAGGGGTTTGAATCAGGGTGCTTCTTCCACAGGCGGTCCTTTCCTGGACACTGGACAGAGGGGTCTATGCCCTTCCTCAGGGCGGTGCTGTGCACGTGCTGGTCGTTGACTGGTACCAACAAGGCGCAGAGCCCTCCGACCTTGGCATTGGGTCCGAAGGGGGTGACTGCGGTGGCTTTGCAGAGTGGGCCCGAAACTCAGGGCGAGGCACGACCCCAGCGGCGCACTTCTGAGCCTGGCCGGGCGACTGACTGACTGGGAGCCAGCGGGCCGCTGCCCCCGGCCACCCTCTGCCCGGTTTTCCCTGAGTCCCTGAGTGTGTTCCTCCCTCCTGCCCTCCCTGTGCGTGGCTCCACTCGCCAGGCACGCTCAGGGGACGTGTGTGGCCGGCGGCTGGCCATTGCCCAGTCGGACTGCATTTCCGCCTGGGGCGCTGGGCCTGTGTCAGGGTCCCTGGGGTGTCCGAGGGGGGTGCCCGCCTGCCTCTCCGCCCCTGGCTCTCTGGGCTCCGGGCTAGGCTAGGCTAGGTTCGCGCGCGCGGGACACTGAAACGGCCAGGGCTTCTGGGCTTCTCCGCCTGGCGAAAGGCGGGGTGGGCGTGGCGGTGGGGGGCCGGGGGTCCGTGGGGGGGTTGGGGTCGCGGGAGGCCTGGGCCTTGGCGAGGAGCGGCGGTGGAGGCCAGGCCACGCCAGGCCACGCCAGGCCGGGGCGGGGCGGTGCGATCCCTGCGGGCGCTTGGTGGGGCTCGCGGTAGGTGGAGCCAGGTGGAGAGGGGCGGTGTTGGAGGCGGGACTCAGCCAGTCCCAGTCTCCCAGGACCCCTGGGCCGCTGCCCGGTGGAGTCAGGTCGGAGCGGAGCGTGAGAGCCCCCAGCCTTGAGTTGAGTTGGGTTGGGCTGCGCTGTTGTGGGGCGGGCGAGGGAGGCCCCCTGCGACCACCCCCTCCGATTTCCCCCCTCCACCCCCCTCCCGTCCCCTGGACTGAAGGGTGGAACCCGGAGCAGGCTCTTGAGGCGCCCCCGGGCGGCCCTCCCCGTCTACGGCCATACCACCCTGAACGCGCCCGATCTCGTCTGATCTCGGAAGCTAAGCAGGGTCGGGCCTGGTTAGTACTTGGATGGGAGACCGCCTGGGAATACCGGGTGCTGTAGGCTTTTGCGCCCCCTTCCCACACACACTTTTAACTTGCGTGGCCCCGAGAGACAGGCCGTGACCCCCGGGCCCTCGGGCCAGGGCGCAGGCGCAGCCCTGGGCTGCCGGTCGCTGTCCCTTCAGGCCTGCGGCTGGCCTCCCGACGACCAGCGCCCAGCGCCTGCAACAAGGCCCACAGGCCTGGCTCTCCCCAGGGACGCTAGGACACTCACTCCATGAGACCCCGCTGAGCCGAGCCAGGTCCAGGCCACGACCCTCCATGTGCACCCAGACCGACCCCCCCCACCCCTCGGCCTGGAGGATGGGGTGTGTGGGGGGGCGACACCCGCCTTCCCCAGAACACGGGGCCCACCCGCGGGGCCCGCTCCCTCACCCGTTCCTGCCACACAAGCAGAACCTTGACACCCAGATCCTGGGAGTGGGAGAGTCCATCGAGCGTCTCTGCCTGGGTCCTTCTCTCTTTGCACCACCTCCGCAAGGTCCCTCCTGTGTCTCTACCTCCTTCCCCACCGCCTTCCTCCGTGAGGGTCCCCCTGAGTCTATCTCTCTCTCTGCCTGTCTCTCCCTTTCACTCTCATCGAAGCAGCAGATGTCTCTGTGGGTCCCTGTTCATCCATCTCTCCTTCTCTCTTGTGCCTCTCTTGGCCTGTGAGGAGGCATCCCTGTCTCCATCTCCCACTCAATCCCTCTCTGGCCTTGACTCTCCTCTCTCTCTCTCTCTCTCTCTCTCTCTCTCTCTCTCTCTCACACACACACACACACACACACAAACACACACACACACACAGAGACACACACTCACCCCTCTACCCCCCACCCAACCCCAGCCAACTCACTCTGGGCTGCAAGTCACCAGGTCCATGGTAGCCTGGAGACTGGGCAGTCACAGGTTCTCTCATCTCCCATCTAACTTCCCATGGATGTAAGAGTGGATTCACACATCACCCTTGAAGTGCGCGCAGGACTTCAGGGTGTGTGCTCAGCAGAGGCTGAGAGAGGGCCGAGGAGGCCACAGGGTCTTAGGAGTCTGCGCTGAGAGCCAAGCAAGAGAGCAGATGGCAAAAGAGGGCAGGCGCTCCTGAAAGAGGAGGAAGCAGCCTTCAGAGCAGGCAAGCGGTTCGGGGCCAGGGGGTGGCCATGGAGGACCAGGTGCCAAGAGGAGTTGAAGCCCGGCCGGTGGGGACAGGGAAGCAGAGGCCCCTTGGTCGCGGTCACCGGTCCACCTGCAGAGGACAGGACAAGACGCAGGGCCTGACGACCCGGTGGGCGCGTGTCCCCGCAACGCAACCACCGCTCCCCTCCCTCCCCCCTCTCCCCCCTGCAATGCTTGCAGGGGAGGGGGCTTTCCGTCTGGTGAGGCCGCCGACTAAGCTCCCACAGGGGTTTGAATCAGGGTGCTTCTTCCACAGGCGGTCCTTTCCTGGACACTGGACAGAGGGGTCTATGCCCTTCCTCAGGGCGGTGCTGTGCACGTGCTGGTCGTTGACTGGTACCAACAAGGCGCAGAGCCCTCCGACCTTGGCATTGGGTCTGAAGGGGGTGACTGCGGTGGCTTTGCAGAGTGGGCCCGAAACTCAGGGCGAGGCACGACCCCAGCGGCGCACTTCTGAGCCTGGCCGGGCGACTGACTGACTGGGAGCCAGCGGGCCGCTGCCCCCGGCCACCCTCTGCCCGGTTTTCCCTGAGTCCCTGAGTGTGTTCCTCCCTCCTGCCCTCCCTGTGCGTGGCTCCACTCGCCAGGCACGCTCAGGGGACGTGTGTGGCCGGCGGCTGGCCATTGCCCAGTCGGACTGCATTTCCGCCTGGGGCGCTGGGCCTGTGTCAGGGTCCCTGGGGTGTCCGAGGGGGGTGCCCGCCTGCCTCTCCGCCCCTGGCTCTCTGGGCTCCGGGCTAGGCTAGGCTAGGTTCGCGCGCGCGGGACACTGAAACGGCCAGGGCTTCTGGGCTTCTCCGCCTGGCGAAAGGCGGGGTGGGCGTGGCGGTGGGGGGCCGGGGGTCCGTGGGGGGGTTGGGGTCGCGGGAGGCCTGGGCCTTGGCGAGGAGCGGCGGAGGAGGCCAGGCCACGCCAGGCCACGCCAGGCCGGGGCGGGGCGGGGCGATCCCTGCGGGCGCTTGGTGGGGCTCGCGGTAGGTGGAGCCAGGTGGAGAGGGGCGGTGTTGGAGGCGGGACTCAGCCAGTCCCAGTCTCCCAGGACCCCTGGGCCGCTGCCCGGTGGAGTCAGGTCGGAGCGGAGCGTGAGAGCCCCCAGCCTTGAGTTGAGTTGGGTTGGGCTGCGCTGTTGTGGGGCGGGCGAGGGAGGCCCCCTGCGACCACCTCCTCCGATTTCCCCCCTCCACCCCCCTCCCGTCCCCTGGACTGTAGGGTGGAACCCGGAGCAGGCTCTTGAGGCGCCCCCGGGCGGCCCTCCCCGTCTACGGCCATACCACCCTGAACGCGCCCGATCTCGTCTGATCTCGGAAGCTAAGCAGGGTCGGGCCTGGTTAGTACTTGGATGGGAGACCGCCTGGGAATACCGGGTGCTGTAGGCTTTTGCGCCCCCTTCCCACACACACTTTTAACTTGCGTGGCCCCGAGAGACAGGCCGTGACCCCCGGGCCCTCGGGCCAGGGCGCAGGCGCAGCCCTGGGCTGCCGGTCGCTGTCCCTTCAGGCCTGCGGCTGGCCTCCCGACGACCAGCGCCCAGCGCCTGCAACAAGGCCCACAGGCCTGGCTCTCCCCAGGGACGCTAGGACACTCACTCCATGAGACCCCGCTGAGCCGAGCCAGGTCCAGGCCACGACCCTCCATGTGCACCCAGACCGACCCCCCCACCCCTCGGCCTGGAGGATGGGGTGTGTGGGGGGGCGACACCCGCCTTCCCCAGAACACGGGGCCCACCCGCGGGGCCCGCTCCCTCACCCGTTCCTGCCACACAAGCAGAACCTTGACACCCAGATCCTGGGAGTGGGAGAGTCCATCGAGCGTCTCTGCCTGGGTCCTTCTCTCTTTGCACCACCTCCGCAAGGTCCCTCCTGTGTCTCTACCTCCTTCCCCACCGCCTTCCTCCGTGAGGGTCCCCCTGAGTCTATCTCTCTCTCTGCCTGTCTCTCCCTTTCACTCTCATCGGAGCAGCAGATGTCTCTGTGGGTCCCTGTTCATCCATCTCTCCTTCTCTCTTGTGCCTCTCTTGGCCTGTGAGGAGGCATCCCTGTCTTCATCTCCCACTCAATCCCTCTCTGGCCTTGACTCTCCTCTCTCTGTCTCTCTCTCTCTCTCTCTCTCTCTCTCTCTCTCTCTCTCTCACACACACACACACACACACACACACACACAGAGACACACACTCACCCCTCTACCCCCCACCCAACCCCAGCCAACTCACTCTGGGCTGCAAGTCACCAGGTCCATGGTAGCCTGGAGACTGGGCAGTCACAGGTTCTCTCATCTCCCATCTAACTTCCCATGGATGTAAGAGTGGATTCACACATCACCCTTGAAGTGCGCGCAGGACTTCAGGGTGTGTGCTCAGCAGAGGCTGAGAGAGGGCCGAGGAGGCCACAGGGTCTTAGGAGTCTGCGCTGAGAGCCAAGCAAGAGAGCAGATGGCAAAAGAGGGCAGGCGCTCCTGAAAGAGGAGGAAGCAGCCTTCAGAGCAGGCAAGCGGTTCGGGGCCAGGGGGTTGCCATGGAGGACCAGGTGCCAAGAGGAGTTGAAGCCCGGCCGGTGGGGACAGGGAAGCAGAGGCCCCTTGGTCGCGGCGACCGGTCCACTTGCAGAGGACAGGACAAGACACAGGGCCTGACGACCCGGTGGGCGCGTGTCCCCGCAACGCAACCACTGCTCCTCTCCCTCCCCCCTCTCCCCCCTGCAATGGTCTAGGGCTAGCCTTAAGGCTAAAGTTAGGACTTTTGTTAGGTTTATTGTAATGGATAGGGTCATAACTAGAAATAGGGCTAGGGGGAGAGTTAGAGTTAGTCTTAGTCCAAGGTTATGGGTAGAGTTAGTGTTAGGTGTTAATTAGGGCTAGGATTAGTGCTAAGGTTAGTATTAGGGTTAGGCCTATGTTTAGGGCTAGAAATATGGTTAGTCTTAGGGTTAGGGTTAGTGATAGGGTTAGTGGAAAGGATGGGGTTATACCTAAGTTCAGGTCTAGGGCGAGGGTTAAAATTAGAGATAGGGAGAGAGTTAGAGTTTTGTTAGGATTAAGGCTAGGTAAAGGCCTAAATGAAGACTAGTGTTTGTGTTAGGGTTATGGCTAGGATTAGGGCTGGAGCTAATGTCACGTCTAAATTTATGGTTACAGTTAGTTTTATGGTTAGGTTATGGCTAGGTCTAGTGTAAGGGTTAGGTTTTGGTTAAGGGTCAGGTTTAAATCTAGGTGTATTATTAGGGTCAAGGTTCGGGTAGGGTTTGGTTTAAGTTATGATTTAAGGTTAAGGCTTGAATTAACGTTAGGGATAGGGTTAGGATTTGGGTTAGGGTAATTGATAGAGCTAGGTTTAGGGTTCAGGTTAGCTTTAGAGTAATGAATAGGGTTAGTGTTAGCAATAGTGTTAGCGTTAGGCCTATTTTTAGCATTTGGATTTGGCTTATCTTTAGTGTAATGGATAGGGTTAGAATTATGGTTAGGGATAGGGTTAAGGTTAGAATTAGGACTAGGGTTAGGGTTAGGTATAGAGTTAGTGTCAGGGTTAGGTTTGGGGTAAGTGTTAGCGTTTGAGCTAGGATTAAGGCTAGAGTGAGGGTTAGAGTTAGAATCAGGGCTAGGGTTAGAATTAGTGTTAGGGTTATGTTTAGATTAAGGTTAGAGTTTGAGCTATAATTAGGGTTAGGGCGAGGGTTAGGGTTAGGATTAGGCCTAGGCTTATGGTTAGGGTTACCATAAGGGCTAGGTTTAGGGCTAGGATAAGGGCTATGTTTTGTGTGAGGTTTATGGCTAGCATTAGGGCTATGGGTAATGTAAGAGCTAGGGATATGGTTATGGCTAGTTTTAGGGTTAGGGTTATGGATAAGTCTAGTGTTCTGGTTAGGTTTGGGGTTAGGATAAGATTTAGAGCTAGAGTTTGTTTTAGGGTACTGGTCATTGTTCAGGTTAGGGTTAGGTTTAGTGTAAGGGCCAGATTTAGAACTATCGTTGGATCTAGGGATAGAGTTAGTCTTTACGTTAGGTTAATGGTTATTTTTAGGGCTAGTGCTAGGTTTCTGTTTAGGGCTAAAGATAGATTTATGACTCTATTTTGGATTAGGTTTGGTCTAGTGCTAGTGTTACTGTTAGGTTTAGGTATAGGTTTAGTGGTACGGGTAGGGTTAGTGTTCGCTTTAGGGTTAGTGTCAAGTTTAGACCTAGGGTTAGTGTTAGGCTCAGAATAAGGGTCAGGGTTAGAGTTAGGGTTAGAGCTAGAATGATGGCTAGGATTAGGACTAGTAATAGATAGGGTTTGGTGTAGGCTAAGGATTAGTGTTAGGACTAGGGTAGCATTAGGGTGAGGGTTTGACTTAGGGTAATTGATAGGGTTAGAGGTAGAGTTAGATTTAGGTTTAGGGTTAGGGTTAGGTTTAGGGTTAAACCTAGGTTTAGGGCTCAGAATAGGGCTAGGATTTGTGTTAGCATTAGGGCTACAGCTAATGAAAGAACTAGGATTTCAATTAGGGCTAGTTCTAGGTTTAGCATTAGGTCAATGTTTAGAGCTAGGGTTACTGTTAGGGTCCGAGTAAGGGTCAGGGTTCTTCTAGGGTTAGGGTTAGGACTCAAATTAGGGCTACATTTACGGCTAGATGTAGGGTTAGGGTTTGGTTTAGGTTAAGGATTAGGGTTAGGGTTATGGCTCAATTTTGTTTTAGGGCTAGGATACTGTTAGGGCTAGTTTTCCAATTAGCATTAGAGTTAGAGCTAGTGTTAGAGCGAGGTTTAGGCTTAAGGTTAGGGTTAGATCCACATTTATGTCTAGGGTGAAGGTTAGAGCTAGGGTTGGGGATTGGGATAGGTATAGGCTTTTGGTTATGGTGAGGGATTGGTTTAGAATTAGGGATAGGGCTAGGGCAAGAGTTAGAGTTAGTCTTAGGGCTAGGGATAGTGTTAGGTTTAGGGTTAGAGCTAAATTATAGCTAGATTAGAGCTATGGTTAGGGGTAGGTTTAGGCCTAGGTTTAGGGCTACGGTTAGGATTAGCCTTAGAGTTAGGGAAATGTATGATGTTACAGCTACATTTAGGGCTAGGACAAAGCATAAAATTAGGTTTAGGGCTAGGGTTTATGTTAGGGTTAGGATTAAGCTAGGTTTAGGGATAAGATTAGGGCTAGGATTTGTGTTAGGGTTAGGGCTAGGATTAGGGATAGGGCTAATGTCATGTTTAGGGTTATGGTTAGGGATAGTTTTAGGGTAAGTATTATGGCCAGGTATATTGTATGTGTTAGGTGGAAGATTAGGTTCAGGTTTACAGATAGGTGTATTATTAGGGTCAGAGTCAGGGTTAGGGTATGGGTTAGGTTAAGAGTTAGGCTTAGGGCTCAAATTAGCATTAGAGTTAGTGTTACAGTTAGGGTAATGGATATAGTTAGGTTTAGGGTTAAGTTTAGATTTAGAGTAATGGACAGGTTTAGGTTAGGGATAAAATAAGGTTTAGGCTTAGGGATAGAATTCAGTTAGGGTTATGGTTAGGGTAATAGATGGGATTAGAGCTACAGTTAGGACTAGGGTTATGGTTAGGTTAGGGGTATGGTTATGGTTAGGCCTAGGGTTAGAATTTGGTAAGGGTTATGGTTAGGGTAATGGATAAGATTAGAACTAGGGATAGGGCTAGGATTATGGCTAGGATTAGGGCTATGGTTTGGGTTAGATTTCAGGTTAGGACAAGGTTTAGGTTTATGATTAGGTTTAGGTTAATGTTTTGGCTAGTGTTAGGGTTAGAGCTGGGGTTAAAGTTACGGTTAGGGCTCTGATTACGTTTAGGTTTTGAGTTAGGTTAGGGCTATTTAGGACTACGGCTAATGTTAGAACTAGGGTTATGATTAGGGCTAGTATTAGGTTTAGAATTTTGTCTAAATCTAGTGTGTAGATTAGGTTTAGGTTTAGGGTGATGATTAGAGATAGGTTTAGTGTTACCGTCAGAGTCAGGATCAGTGTTATTGATCAGAGTTAGGGATAGACTCGAATTATGGCTAGGGTTAAGGCTCAGTGTAGGGTTAGGGTTTGTGTAAGGGTTAGGGTAAGAATTAGATATAGGTCTAATGTCAAGTCTAGGATTATGGTTTGGTTAGGGTTAGGGTTAGGGCTTTGGCACCGTTTTGTTTTACAGCTAGGGCTACTTTTAGGATTAGCGATAGTGTTAGGGCTAGTGGTATGGTGAGGTTTAGGCTTAGATTTATTGTTATGATTAGATCTAGGTTTAGGGCTATGGCTAGGTTTAGGGATAAGGTTAGGGCTAGTGTTAGGGTTATGGTAATGGATAGAATTAGAACTAGAAATAGGGCTAGGGCGAGAGTTAGAGTTAGTCTTAGGCCTAGGGTTAGTTTAGGTTTAGGGTTAGGGCTAAATTAGGGCCAGATTTAGGGCTAGGTTTAGTGTTAGGGGTAGGCCTAGGGTTAGCATTAGTGTTATAGGAAGGGATGGGGTTATAGCTAGGTTTAGGGCTAGGGCGAGGGTTAGAATTAGGTTTAGGGCTAGGGTTAGGATTAAGGCTATGTTTAGTGCTAGGATGAGGGTTTGTGTTAGGGCTAGGGCTAGGATTAGGGATAGGGCTAATGTCAGGTTTAGATTTATGGTTAGTGTTTGTTTTAAGGTTAGGTTATGGCTAGGTCTAGTGTAAGGGTTAGGTTTAGGGTAGGGGTCAGACTTAAAGCTAGATGTATTATTAGGGTCAGTGTCTGGGTAGGGTTTGGTTTAGGTTAAGTTTTAGGGTTAAGGATTGAATTATTTTAGGGTTAGGGTTACGGATAGGGTAATGGTTAGAATTAGGTTTAGGGTTCAGGTTAGATTTAGAATAATGGATAGAGTTAGTGTTAGCAATAAGGTTAGCATTAGGCCTAGTGTTAGCATTTGAGTTAGACTCATCTTTAGGGTAATGGAAGGTGTTAGAGCTAAGGTTAGGGCTAGGGATAAGGTTACAATTAGGGCTAGGGTTAGGGTTAGTTCTAGGATTAGTGTCAGGGATAGTTTTAGAGTAAGTATTCACATTTGAGTTAGGGTTAGGTCTTGGGTGAGGTTTAGGGTTAGAGTCAGGGCTAGGGTTAGGTTAGGGTCAAGTTTAGAGTAAGGGTTAGAGTTTGAGCTTGGTTTAGGGTTAGGGTGAGCATAGGATTAGGCTAAGGTCTAGGGTTATGGTTAGGGTTACAATTACAGCTAGGTTTAGGGCTAGGATAAGAGCTAGATTTTGTGTGAGGTTTAGGGCTAAAGTTAGGGCTATGGGAAATATAAGAGCTAGGAATATGTTTATGGTTAGTTTAAGGGTCAGAGTTATGGATATGTCTAGTGTTAGAGTTAGGTTTTGGGTTATGATAAGGTTTAGAGCTAGAGTTTGTTTTAGGTTAAGGTTCATTGTTCAGGATAGGGTTAGGTTTATGGTGAGTGCCAGAATTACGACTAGCATTGGGTCTAGGGATAGGGTTAGTCTTTACGTTAGGTTAACGGTTATTGTTAGAGCTAGTGCTCGGTTTTTGTTTAGTGATAGAGCTAGATTTATGACTCTATTTAGGATTAGGTTTGGTCTAGTCCTCGTGTTACTGTTAGGTTTAGGTATAGGTTTACCGGTAGGGGTAGTGTTAGGGTTTGGTTTAGTTAGGGTCAGATTTAGACTTAGGGTTAGTGTTAGGGTCAGAATAAGGGTCAGGGTTAGGGATAGATTTAGAGCTAGAATGAGAGCTAGTATAGGACTAGTAATAGATTTAGGGTTTCGGGTAGGCTAAGGATTAAGTTTAGGAATAGGGTAGCATTAGGGTGAGGGTTTGGCTTAGGGATAGGGTAGGGTTAAGGTTAGGGTTAGGTTTAGGGCTTGGGTTAGGGTTAGGGTTAGAGTTAAAAAATAGGGTTTGGCCTCGGATTTGGGCTAGGATTTGTGTTATCATTAGGGCTATGCCTAATGAAAGAACTTGGTTTTCATTTAGGGTTAGTTCTAGTGTTAGCGTTAGGGCAATATTTAGAGCTAGGGTTAGTGTTAGGGGCTGAGTCAGGGTCAGGGTTATTTCTAGGGTTAATGTTAGGGGTAGGTTTAGGGCTAGGTTTAGCTTTAGGGTTTGGTTTAGCTTAAGGTTTAGGGTTATAGCTGGGTTTTGTTTTAGGTTTAGGGTAGATTTGGGGCTAGTTTTCCAATTAGAATTAGGATTAGGGCTAGTATTAGGGTGAGGTCTATGCTTAATTTTAGTTTTAGATCCAGGTTTAAGCCTTCAGTGAAGGTGAGGGCTAAGTTTGAGGCTAGGGATAAGGCTAGCATTTGGGTTATGGTAAGGGATAGGTTTAGAAATAGGGCTAGGGCTAGGGAGAGACTTAGAGTTAGTCTTAGGGATAGGGTTAGGGTTAGTGTAAGTGTTAGGGTTAAGATTAGTGTTAGAATTAGGGTTAGGTTTAGGGTTAGGGTTAGGATTATGGTTAGGGTTAGTGTTAGAGTTAGGGTTAGGGTTAAAATAAGGTTTAGTGTTAGGGTTGGGGTTAGGGTTAGGTTTCATATTACGGTTAGGATGAGTGTTAGGGTTAGGGTTAGGGTTATAGTGTAGGGTTAGGGTTATAGTGTGAGGGTTAGGGTTAGGGTTAATGTTAGGGTTAGGGTTAAGATTAGTGTTAGTTTAGGGTTAGGGTTAGGGTTAGTGTTAACGTTAGGATTAGGGTTAGGGTTAGTTTTAGGGTTAGTGTTAGGGTTAGAGTTAGAATTAGGGTTAGGTTAGGGTTAGGGTTAGGGTTAGCTTAGGGTTATGGTTATGGTTAGAAATAGGTTTTGTGTTAGGGTTAGGGTTAGGGTAATGTTTATGGTTAGTGTTACAGTTAGGGTTAGGGTTAAGTTTAGGTTTAGGGTTAGGGTTAGGGTTAGTTTTAGTGTTAGTGTTAGGGTTAGGGTTAGGGTTAGGGTTCATGTTAGGTTTAGGCATAGGGTTAGTGTTAGGTATAAGTTTAGAGGTAGGGTTAGGGATATGGTTAGGGTTAGGGTTAGGGTTAGTGTTAGGATTTGTGTTATGGTTAGAATTTGGGTTAGGGTTAGGTTAGTTTTAGGGTTAGCATTAGTTTTTGCATTAGGGTTATAGTTAGGTTTAGGGTTAGTGTTACGGTTAGGATTAGGGTTAGTTTTATGTTTAGAGTTAGGATTAGGTGAGTGTTAGTGTTAGGGTTGGAGTTAGTGTGAGTGTTAGGGTTAGTGTTAGGGTTATGGTTACAGTTAGTGTTAGGTTTATGGTTCAGATTAGGTGAGTGTTAGTGTTAGTGTTAGTGTTAGGGTTAGGGTTAGTTTTAGGGGTAGGGTTAGGGTTAGGGACAGGATTAGGGTTAGGTTAGGGTTTGTGTTAGGGTTAGAGTTAGGAGTAGGGTTATGGTTATGGTTAGGTTTAGGTTTAGTGTTCAAGTTAGGGTCAGGGATAGGGTTAGTGTTAGGGTTGGGGTTAGGTTTAGATTTAGTGTTAGTGTTAGTGTTAGGGTTAGGATTAGTCTTAAAATTAGGGCTAGGCTTAGGGCTAGGGTTAGTGTTAGGGTTAGTGTTAGTCTTTGTGTTAGGGTTAGGGTTTCATTGAGGGTATGGGTTACAGTTACGATTAGGGTTACAGTTAGTGTTAAGGTTAGTGTTAGTGTTAGGGTTAGTGTTTGTGACAGGGTTAGGATTAGGTTTAGGGTTCAGGCTAGGGTTAGGGTTAGTTTAAGATTTAGGGTATGGGTTAGGTTTAGGGTTAGTGTTAGGGTCAGGGTTTCTGTTTGGGTTAGGGTTAGCTTTAGGATTACAGTTAAAATTAGCATTACAGTGAGGGTTAGGGTTAGGGTTAGTGTTAGGGATAGGGTTAGGGTTAGGGTTAATGTTAGTGTTATCGTTAGGGTTAAGGTTAGGTTTAGAGTTATTGTTAGGTTTAGGCTTAGATTTAGTGTTAGCGTTAGTTATAGGGTTAGGGTTGGGGTTAAGGTTAGTGTTAGGGTTAGGGTTAGGGTATGGTAAGGGTTAGTGTTAGGGATAGGTTAGGATTACGGTTATGGTTTGGGTTAGGTTTTGTGTTAGAGTTACAGTTAGGGTTAGGATTTGTGTTATGGTTAGGGTGAGGGTTTGGTTTAGGGTTAGGGTTACGATTAGTGTTAGGGTTTGGTGTAGATTTACGGTTAGGTTTAGAATTAGTATTATGGTTAGGGTTAGTGTTATGATTAGTGTTTGTGTTAGGGTTAGAGTTAGGGTTAGGGTGAGTGTTAGGGTAAAGGTTAGGGTTAGTGTTAGGTTTTATGTAATGATTAGGGTTTGGATTAGGGTTAGGGTTAGCATTAGAGTTAGGGTGAGAGTTAGCGTTAGTGTTTGGGTTAGGGTTATTTTTAGGTTTAGGTTAGTGTTAAGGTTAGGGTTAGTGTTTGTGTTAGGTTTAGGGTTAGGATTAGGTGAGTGTTAGATTTAAAGTTAGGGTTAGGGTTACTGTTAGGGTTAGTGTTACGGTTAGGTTTAGGGTTACTGTTAGTTTTAGGGTTAGGATTAGGTGAGTGTTATGGTTAATCTTAGGGTTATGGTTGCTCTGAGGGTTAAGGTTAGAGTAAAGATTAGGTTTTGTTATAGGGTTGGGTTAGGTTTAGTGTTAGTGTTAGGGTTAGGGTTAGTGTTAGGGTAAGGTTAGGTTTAGGATTAGTGTTAGGGTTAGAGTTAGGGTTAATGTTAGTGTTACGGTTAGGGTTATGGTTAGGTTTATGGTTAGTGTTAGATTTAGGCTTAGGGTTAGGTTAGGGTTGGTTATTGGGTTAAGGTTGGGGTTAGGGTTAGTGTTACGGTTAGGGCTAGGGTTAGTGGTAGGGTAAGGGTTAGGGTTAGAATTAGGGTTATGGTTAGGTTAGGGTTAGGATCAGGGTTAGTTAGGGTTAGGGTTGGAGTTTGGGTGAGTTTGTGTAAAGTTTAGTTTTAGGGTTAGTGTTTGTTAGTTATTGTTAGAGTTAGGGTGTGGGTTAGTGTTAGGGTTTCAGTTAGGCTTATGGTTAGGTTTCATGTTAGGGTTAGGGTTAGGGTTAGTGTTGGGGTTAAGTGTAGGTTTACAGTTAAGGTTAGGGTTAGTATTACGGTTAGGGTTATGGTTAAAATTAGTGTTTGGGTTAGGATTAGATTTAGGTTAAGTGTTAGTGTTAGGGTTAGATTTAGAGTAGTGTTAGGGTTAGGGTTAGGTTTATAGTGAGGTTTAGGGTTAGTGTTAGGGTTAGGTTTAAGGTTAGGTTTAGAGTTTGGGTTAGGGTTAGGGTTAGAATTACTGTTATCTTAGCATTAGAGTTGGGGTTAGTGTTAGAGTTAGTGTAAGTGTTAGTTTTAAAGTTAAGATTAGAGTTAGTGTTAAAGTTAGGATTAGGGTTAGCGTTAAAATTAGTGTTATGGTTAATGTTAGGATTAGGGTAAGGTTTAGGGTTTAATATAGGTTTAGTGTTAGGATTAGGTTTAGGGTTAGGGGTAGTGTTAAGTTTAGTGTTAGGGTTAAGGTTAGTGCTAGGTTTAGGGTTAGGGTTAGGGTTAGCATTAAAGTTAGTGTTAGGTTTAAGTTTAGGGTTAAGTTTAGTGTGAGGGTTAGTGTTAGGTTTAGGGTTAAGGTTAGGTTTAATGTTAGGGTTAGTGTTAGGGTTTATGTTAGGGTTAGGGTTTGGGTTAGGGTTATGGTTAAAGTTAGAATTAGGTTTAGGGTTAGGGTTAGTGCTAAGGTTAGTGTTAGGGTTAAGGTTAGTGTTAGGGTTAGGGTTAGCGTTAGGTTTAGTGTTAGGTTTAAGTTTAGGGTTAGGTTTAGTGTGAGGGTTGGTGTTAGGTTTAGGGTTAGGTTTAGGGCTAAGGTTAGTGTTAGTGTTAGGTAAGGTTTAATGTTTGTGTTAGTGTTAAGTTTAAGGTTAGTGTTTTTTTTATTTTTTTTTTTTAGGTTTAGGGTTAGTATTAGTGGCTAGGGGTAGTGTTAGCTTTTGTGTTAGGGTTAGGGTTAGTGTTAGGATTAGGGATACGGTTAAGTTTAGATAAGGTTTAGGGTTAAGATTAGGTTAGAGTTAGGGTTATGTTTGGGTTAGAGTTATGGTAAGTTTTAGGGTTAGATTTAGGGTTTGTGTTAGAGTTAGTGTTAGGCTTACAGTTAGGGTTAGTGTTAGGGTTAGGGTGAGGTTTAGTGTTAGAGTTAGTGTTAGGGTTACTGTTAGGGTTAGTGTTAGGATTAGGGTTAGGTATAGGGTTAGTGTTAAAGTTAAATTTAGGGTTAGGTTTAAGTTTAGTTTTAGGTTTAGGGTTTGTGTTAGGGTTAGGATTATTGTTAGGGTTCATGTTAGGTTTAGGGTTAGGTTAAGTTTAGTGTTAGTTTTAGGGTTAGTGTAAGGGTTAAGATTAGGTTTGGGGTTAGTTTTAGGTTTAGGTTTAGAGTTAGGATTAGGTTAGGGTTAGAGTTACAGTAAGGGTTAGGGTTAGGGTTATGATTGGGGTTAGTGTTAGGTTTAGGTTTAGGATTAGAGTTAGGGTTAGGGTTAGGTTAGGGTTAGTGTTAGGTTTAGTGATAGTGTTAGGGTTAGGGTCAGGATTAAAGTTAGTGTTAGGTTTAGGGTTAGGGTTAGGGTTAGGTTTTGTGTTAGGGCTAGGATTAAGGTAAGGGTTTGAGTTAGGCTTCGTGTTAGGGTTAGGGTTTATTTTAGGGTTAGTGTTAGTGTTAGATTTAGGGTTAGGTTTAGGGTTAAAGATAGTGTTAGTGCTTTGGTTAAATTTATGGTTAGTGTTAGTTTAGGGTTAGGGATAGGTTTAGATTTAGTGTCAGGGTTAGGATTAGGGTGAGGTTTAGGTTTAGGATTAGTGTTAGGATTAGGGTTAGAGTTAGAGTTATTGTTAAGGTTAGGGTAAAGTTTATGGTTAGGATTAATGTTAGGGTTAAGATTACAGTTATATTTAGGGTTAGTTTAGGGTTAGGGTTTGTTTTAGGTTTAGGATTATGGTTAGGAATGGGGTTAGGATTAGGGTTATGGATAGGATTAGGTTTAGGGTTTGGGTTAGGGTTAGGGTTAGGTTTAATGTTAGGGTTAGTGTTAGGGTTTGTGTTAAAATTAGAGTTAGTTTTTGGTTTAGGGTTAGGTTTATGCTTAGTGTTAGAGCTAAGGTTAGGCTTAGTTTTAGGGATAGGGTTAGGATTAGAGTTAGGTTTGGGGTTGGGTTAGTGTTAGGGTTAGGGTTATGTTTAGAGTTAGATTTAGGGTTTATATTACGTTTAGGTTACACTAAAATTTATTGTTAGGATAAGTGTTAGGATTAGGGTAAGGGTTAGAGTTGGTGTTAAGATTAGGCCTAGGGTAAGGTTTACAGTTAGGGTTAGGGTTATGGTTAGTTTCAGGGTTAGGGTTAGGAATAGGGTTATGGTTAGTGTTAAAGTTTGTTTTAGGGTTAGGATTAGAGTTAGGTTCAGGGTTACACTTACGATTAAGTTTAGTGTTAGGTTAGGGTTAGGGTTAGGTTTAGGTTGGGGTTAGGATTTGTTTAGGGTTTGATATAACGTTATGGTTAGAGTTAGGGTTATGAATAGAATTAGTGTTAGGGTTAGTGTTAGGATTAGGGGTAGTGTTAGAGCTCAGGTCAGCTTTAGAGTTATGATTAGAGTCAGGTTAGTGTTAGGCTTAGGGTTAGGGTTAGGGTTAGGCTTAGTGTTAGAGTTATTGTTAGGTTTAGGTTTAGGGTTAGGGTTAGGTTTAGGCTTAGGGTTAGGATTAAGGTTAGGGTTAGTTTTACTGATAGGTTTAGGTTAGGTTTAGGGTTAGGTACAGGGTAAGTGTTAGACAAAGGGTTAGGGATAGTGTAAGGGTTAAAGTAAGGTTTAGTGTTAGGTTTGGGGTTAGGGTTAGTGTTACGATTAGGGAAGTGTTAGGGTTAGGGTTAGTGTTAAGGTTAGAATTAGGGTTAGTGTTAGGGTTAGGGGTAGTCTTAGTGTTATGGTTATGGTTAGGGTTATGGTTAGTGTCAGGGTTAGGGTTAGTGTTAGGGATAGGTTTAGGGTTAGGTTAGGGTTATGGTTTGTATTATGTTTAGTGTTAGATGTAGTTTTAGGGTTAGGATTAGGGTTAGGTTTAAGGTTAGGGTTGTGGTTAGGATTAGACTTAGGTTTAGGGTTAGGGTTAGTATTAGGGTTAGGGTTGGTGTTAGAATTAGGTTTAGGTTTAGGGTTAGGTTTAGGTTTAGGGTGAGGGTTAGTGTTAATGTCAGTGTTAGGGTTAGGTTTAGTGTTAGGGTTAAGATTAGAGTTAGTGTTGGGGATAGGGTTAGTTGTCAAGGTTAGGTTTAGGTTTAGGGTTAGGTTTAGGGTTATGGTAAGATTTAGTGTTAGGGTTAGGGTTATGGTTAAGTTTACAGATAGGGTTAGAGTTTTGTCTATGTTTAGGGATAGGGTTAGTGCTAGGTTTAGGGTTAGGGATAGAGTTAGGGTTATTGTTAGGTTTCAGTTTTGTGTTAGAATTAGGATTAGCATTAGGGTTTTGGTTAGGATTAGGGTTAGGTTTAGGTTAGGTTTAGTGTTAGTGTTAGGGTTAGGTTAGTGCTATGATTAGGATTTGGTTTAGGGTTAGGGTTAAGGTTAGGGTTAGTGTTAGGGTTAGATAAGGTTTGTGTTAGAGTTAGGGTTAGGGTTAGGGTTAAGTTTTGGGTTAGGTTTAGGGTTAAGGTTAGGGTTAGGGTTCGGTTATGGTTATGGCTAGTGTTATGGATAGGGTTATGGTTAGGGTTTTGTTAGGATGAGGGTTAGAGTTAGGGTTAAGGTTATTGTTATGGTTAGGGTTAGTGTTAGGATTTGGGTTAGGATTAGGGTTAAGTTTAGGTTTAGGATTGGGTTAGGGTTAATGTTAGGGATAAGTTTGTGGTTAGGGTTATTGTTAGGGTTAGGGTTAGGGTTGGGTTAGGTTTATGGATAGAATTAATGTCAGGATTAGGGTTAGGATTAGGATTAGTGTTAGTGTTAGGATGAGGGTTTGAGTAAGGTTTATGGTTAGGAATACAGTAACTGTTTGGGTAAGGTTATTGTTAGTTTCAGTGTTAGGTTTAGGATTTGTGTTAGGGTTAAGGTTAGGGTTATGGATAATATTAGGTTGGGGTTATGGTTATGGTTAGTGTTAGAATTAGGCTTAGGTTTAGGGTTACAGGGAGGGTGAGGGTTAGTGTTATGGCTAGGGTTAGGGTTTGTGTTCGGGTAATTGTTAGGGCCAGTGTTAGGCATAGGGTTAAGGTTAGGATTAGAGTTAGGGTTAGAGTTAGGGTTTGGGTTAGGATTAGTGTTAGGGTTTGAGTTAGGGTTAGGGTTAGGCTTAGTGGTAGGGTTAGGGTTCGGGTTAGGATTAGGGTTACTATTAGGGTTAGTGTTAGCGTTAGAGTTAGTGTTTGGGTTAGGTTTAGGGATAGGGTTACTGTTAGGTTTAGATTAGGGTTAGTGTTTCTGTTAGGTTTAGGGTTAGAGTTAGTGTTAAGTTTAGGGTTAGGGTTATGGATAGGATTGGAGTTAGGGATAGGGTTAGGGTTAGTGTTAGTGTTAGGGTTAAGATTAGGTTAGATTTAGGGTTAGGGTTAGTGTTAGGGTAAGGGTTAGTGTTAGGGTAAGGTTTAGTGTTAGAGATAGGGTTAGGGTTAGTGTTAGACTTACGGATAGGGTTAGGTTTAGTGTTACTTTTAGGGTTAGGGTTGGGGTTAGGGTTAGTGTTAGGTTTAGATTTAGGATTAAGGTTAGGATTAGTTTTAGAGTTAGGGTTTGTGTTAGGGTTAGGCTTAGGGTTAGGGTTAGGTTTAGGGTTAGTGTTAGGGTTAAGGTTAAGGTTAGGGTTAGTGTTTGGGTAAGGGTTAGGTTTAGGGTTAAGTTTAATGTTAGTGTAAGGGTTATGGTTATGGTTAGGGTTAGTATTAAGGTTAGGGTTAGGTTTAGGTTTAGTGTTAGGGTTAGGGTTAGGTTAGGGTTTATGTTAGAGTTAGGGTTGTGGTTATGGTTATGGTTAGGGTTATTGTTTGGGTTAGGGTTAGGGTTATGGTTAGTGTTAGTATTAGGGTTATGGTTAGATTGTATGTTAGGGTTAGGGTTAGGGTTAGGTTTAGGATTAATGTTATTGTTAGGGTTAGAGTTAGGGATAGAGTTAGTGTTAGGATTGTATTTGGGGTAAAAAATGGGAGGTCATAACCCACTTGAATCAAATGTATGGAAGATGATATGTCATGAGCTTTGTAATGTTTTGAACAACCAATAAAAAATGGATTAGGTTTAGGGTTACTTTTATGTTTATAGTGGCTTAGTGTTAGGTTTACACTTAGGATTAGGGTTAGGGTTCAGTTAGGGTTATGATAGTGTTAGGGGTAGTCTTAGGTTTAGGGTTAGATTTAGTGTTAGGGTTAGGGTAAGGGTTAGGGTTAGTGTTAGGTTTAGGCTTAGGGTTAATGTTAGGATTAGGGTTAGGGGTAGAGTTAGGGTTAGTGTTAGGGTTAGTTTTAAATTTAGGTTTAGGGTTAGTGTTAGGTCTAGGGTTACATTCACAATCATTGTTAGGATTAGGGTTAGTTTTAGGGTTAGGCTTAGTTTTAGGATTAGGGTTAGGGTTAGATTTATGGTTCAGGTTAGGGTTAGTGTTAGGTTTTGGGTTAGGGTTAGCTTTAGGGTTAGGGTTAGTGTTAGGTTTTGGTTTCCTGTTAGGGGTAGCATTAGGGTTATGGTTAGGGTTAGGGTTTTGGTTTTCTGTTAGGGGTGGCATTAGGGTTATGGTTAGGGTTAGGGTTTTGGTTAGGATTAGGGGTAGTTTTAGGGTTAGAATTAGGGTTATTGTTAGTGTTAAGGTTATGGTTAGGGTTATTGTTAGGATTAGGATTAGGTTTAGGGTTAGATTTAGGGTTAGGGTTAGTGTTAGATTTACAAATAGGGTTAGGGTTTGTTTTTGGGTTGGGGTTAGGTTCCGTGTTAGGGTTAGGGTTACATTTAGGATTAGGGTTAGTGTTAGAATTAGGGTTAGGGATAGGGTTAGTGTTAGGGTTCGGTTTAGTGTTAGTGTTAGGGTTAGTGTTATGGTTATGGTTATCGTTAGGGTTATGGTTATTTTTAGGGTTTGTGTTAGGGTTAGGGTTAGGTTAGGTTTATGGATAGGATAAGAGTTAGGGTTAGTGTTAGGTTTAGGATTATTTTTAGGGATATTTTTAGGGTTAGGTTTAGGTTTAGGTTTAGTGTTAGTGTTAGTGTTAGGGTTAGGGTTAGGTTTAATTGATTTGAAATCGATTGCCAACCTTTACAGAACACCGAGATTACTGAAATCTCAGTAATTATATATTTTTTTTATCTGATGTTATTGATACTTGACAGGAATTATCAGTCCTCTAATCACACTTGGCCCCCCAAATTTCAATCTTCTTATTTGAAGCACTCATTTGCAGGAACACTTTGAAATTATAGGTTTCACTTCATTTCTCCTATAGGGATAACTGCAGTTGGAACTCTAACTCAAACACGGTTTGGGCTAGCGGCTTGACACTTGACACACTTAATTAGTTCTCAGTGCACTCTCTATGTTGTTTTTCCTCTTGAAATAGCACTATGCAGAAGCACTCGTCATTCAAAGAATAATCCCTTTCATTTGAAAGCGTTTGCCAAGCTTCCACAGAACTCCAAGTTGACTGAAATTTCAGCAAATATCTTTCTCACCAAAACTTGTTGATTCTTGGCAGAAAAGATTGGTACTCCAGTCACACTTGGCCCCTCAAATTTTGTAACACTAAACCTAACCCTAACACTAACCCTAACCCCAACCCTAACCCTATCACTAACCCTAACCCAAACACTAACCCTAAACCTTACCCTAACCCTAAACCTAACCCTAACACTAACCCTCACCCTAACCCTAACCCTAAACCCTAACACTAACACTAAACAAAACCCTAAATCTAATCCTAACCCTAACTCTAACCTTCATCCTAACACTGATCTTAACACTAACCCTAACCATAACTCTAAACCTAACACTAACCCTAAAGCTAACCTTAACCCTAACCCAAACTCTAACCCTAAACCTAAAACCAATCCTCACGCTATCCATTACCCTAAACCTACCAATAAGCCTAACCCTAACACTAACCCCTAATCCTAATGGTAACCCTAACTTTAACACTATCCCTAACATTTAACCTAACAAAACCCCTTAAGGTAAATCTAACAGTAAACCTAAACCTAACCATATCCCTAACCCTAACCCTAACCCTAACCCTAACCTTAACCCTAATCTTAAATGTAATTCTAACTCTAACACTAACCCTAACCCTAACACAAATTCTAACACTAAACAAAACACTAACCCTAAACTAACCCTTACCATAAACCTAGCACTAACTTTAACCCTAATCCTAACCCTAATCCTAACACTAACACTAACCTAACACTAACCCTAACCCTAACACTAACACTAAACTTAAACTTAACCCACCCTAACCCTAATGTTATCTTTAACACTAACCCTAAACCTAATTCTAAGGCTAACCCTAAACCTAACCCTAACCCTAACTGCAACCCTAACGCTAAACCTAACACAAACCCTAACCCAAACAATAACCATAAACCTAACCTTAATCCTCACCCAAAACCTAACACTAACCCTAACTCAAAACCTAACACTAACACTAAACCTAACCATAAGCCCAAACCTAACTGTATACCTTACACTAATGTAAACCTAAACGGAACCCTAATTCTACCCTAACCCCAAAACTAACACAAACACTAAACCTAACCCTAACTATAACCCTAACCCTAACCCTAACCCTAATCCTAACCATAACACTAACTTTAACCCTTACCTTAACCTTAACACTTAACCTTACCCTAACCCTAAACCTAGTGCTAATCCTAACCGTAACCCTAACCCTAAGCCTAAGCCTGACTCTAACCCTAACCATAACCGAACTCTAAACCTAATGCTAATCCTAACCAAAAACCTAACCCTAAGCCTAACCTAACCCTAACACTCTCACTAACCCTAACCATAACCATAAAACTAACCCGAATGCTATCACTAACCCTAACCCTAACCATAAAACTAACCTTAACCCTAAACTAATACTAACCCTATGACCTACCCCTACACTATCACAAACATTAACCCTAAACATAACATCAACCCTAACACTAACCCTAACCCTAACCCTAAATTTTACCCTAACATTAACCTAACCATAAACCTAATTCTGATCCTGATGCTAATCCTAAAAGTAATACTAACCCTAAGCCTAACCCTAACCCTAACCATAACCTTAACCCTAACCCTAATCCTAACATTAACCCTAACCCTAACCCTAACCTAACCTTAACCATAACTTTAAACTAACCCTATCACTAAATCTAACACTAACCCCAAACCTAAAACTAACCATAACCTTAACCCTAACCCTAACCCTAACCATAACACTAACCCTAACCTTAATTCTAAACTTTAATCTAACCCTAACACAAACCCTAACCCTAACTTTAACCCTAAACCTAGAATTAGCATTAGGTTTAGGATTGGGTTATTGTTAGAGCTAAGGTTAGGGTTAGGCTTAGTGTTAGGGTTATGGTTAGGATTAACCCTAAACTTAACTCTAAACCTAATCCTAATTTTAATTCTAATTCTAACCCTAACACTAACCCTAAACCTAACCCTAAACCTAACCATAACTGTAACCCTAACCATAACCCTAAAACTAACCCCAACAATAACCCTAACTCTAAAACTAACACTAAACCTAACCCCAATCCTAACCCTATCAATAACCTTAATACTAACCTTAAACATAAACCTAACACTAATCCTAACCCTAATCTTAACCATAACCCTAACACTAACCCTAACCCTAACCTTAAACGTAAACCTAACACTAACCCTAAAACGAACCTTAACCCAAACCCTAACACTAAACCTAAACCTAATTCTAACATTAACCCTAACCGTAACAGTAACCCTAACCCTAATCCTAACCCTAACCCTAATGCTAAACCTAACATAAAACTAACCCTAACCCTTATCCTAACACTAACCCTATACCTATCCCTAACCCTAACACTATACTAACCCTAACACTAAACCTAACCCTAACCCAAACGCTAACACTAAACCTAATTCTAACCCTACTCTAACAATAACACTAACCCTAACCTTAAACCTAAACCTACCACTAACCCTAACCATAACTATAACTTTAACACTAACCCAAACCCTAACCCTTACCAAAACTCTAACCCTGATACTAACCATAACCTTAACCCTAACTTTAACCCTAACCATAAACCTAACACAAAACCTAACTCTAACCATAACCCTAACACTAAACCTAACCCTAACCCTAACCCTAACCCTAACCCTAACCGAAACCTAACCCTAACCCCAACACGAACCCTAATCCTAAACTTAACACTAATCCTAACCATAACTATAACCCTAACCCTAACACTAAACCTAACCCTAACCCTAACACGAACCCTAAACCTAACCCTAACACTAAGCCTAAACCTAACTAAAACCCGAATACTAACCCTAAAACTTACCCTAACCTAACTGTAATGATAACACTAACCTTAACCTTAACCAACCCTAACACAAACCCTATACCTAACCCTAACCCTAAAAATATCCCTAACTCTAACCCTAACAGTAACACTAACACTAAACCTAAACCTAACCCTAAACCTAACCTTAATATTAAACCTAACCCTAACAGTAACACGAACCCTAACCCTAACCCTAACCCTAACCCTGACACTAAACCCAAACCTAAACCTAACCCGAACACTTACTCTAACCCTCAACCTAACTCTAACCCTAGCACTTACCCTAACCATAACACACTAACCCTAACGCAAACCCTAACACTAACTCTAACCCTAACCTTAATTTTAAATGTAACCCTAACCCTAACACTAACCCTACCCTTACTCTAACCCTAACTGTAACAGTAACCGTAACCCTTACTCAAATCCTAAAACTAACCCTAACTCTAACACAAACCGTAACCCTAACCCTAACCTAACTATAAACCTAACCCTTACCTAACTCTAAACCTAAACCTAATCCTAACACAAACCCCACCTCTAACCCTAACACAAACCCTAACCCTATCCCAAATCCTAAACTCACTAGAACCCAACCCTAACCCTAAACCTAATCCTGTCAACCTAACCCTAACCCTAACCCTAATCCTAATGCTAAACATAACCCTAACACAAACTCTAACCCTAACCCTTACACTAATCTTTTTCTAAACCTAATTTTAACCCTAACCATAACCCTTATCATAACACTAATCCTCTCCTAACCCTAATTCTAACCTAAGCTAACCCTAAACATAATCCTAACCCTAACCCTAAATCTCACTCTAACCCTAACCCTAATTCTAACACCAACCCAAACATTAATCCTACACTAATCCTAAACCTAACTCTAACCCTAACACAAACACTAATCCTAAACCTAATCCTAAACCTAACCCTAACACTAACTCAAATGCTAACCATAAACAATAAACCTAACCCTAACCCTAAACCTAAACCTAACCCTAACACGAACCCTAACCCTAACCCAAACCCTAACCGTAAACCTAACCCTCACCCTAACCCTAATCTTAACCGTAACACTAACCCTAATTCTAACACTAACCCTAACACTAACCCTAACGCTAATCCTAAACCTATCCCTAACCCTAACACTATCCCTAACCCTAACTTCAATCTTAAACCAAACACTAACAGTAACCCTAACCCTAAACGTAACCCTAACTCTAACACTAAACCTAACCCTAACCCTAACACGAACCCTAAACCTAACTCTAATATTAATCCTACCCCTAAATCTAACAGTAACCCTAACCCTAACATTAACCCTAAACCTAACACTAACCCTAAACCTACGCCTAACCCTAACACTAATCTTAAAACTAACCCAAATGCAAACCTTAACATTAACAGTAACACTAACTCTACCCTAAACCTAAACATAACCCTTTCCCTAACACTAACCCAAGTGCTAACCCTAACAGAAACCCTAACCCTAACACTAACACTAACCCTTAACTAACCACAAACACTAATTCTAAACATAACCCTAACACTAACCTTAATTTTTAACTATAACCCTAACCGTAACCCAAACCCTAACCCTAACACAAACCCTAAACCTAACTGTAACCCAACCCTAACCCTAACCCTAATCCTAACCATCAACTTAATCCTAAACCTAATTTTAAAGCTAACCCTAACCCTAACACAAACCCTAACCCTAACCCTAACAGTAAATTAACCCTAACCCTAATTTTAACCCTAACACTAACCCTAACCATAACATTAAACCTAACACTAATCCTAATCTAACCCTAACCCTAACCTAACATTAACCCTAATCCTAACCCTAAATCTCACCTGAACCCTAACCCTAACCCTAACCCTAACACTAACTCTAACCCTAAATAATAAACCTAACCCTAACACTAACCCTAACACTAACACAAACCCTAACCCTAACCCTAAACCTAACCCTCCCTAACACTAATCCTAACCATTACACTAACCCTAATTCTAACAGGAACCCTAATACTAACCCAAATAATAACCCTAAACTTATCCCTAACCCTAAGTTTAACCCTAACCCTAACACTAACACTAACCCTAACACTAACACTAAAGCTAAACCTAACCCTAACAGGAACACTAACCCTAACCCTAACACTAACACTAACCCAAACCCTAACTCTAACACTAACAATAACTGTAACCCTAACCCCCAACTTAACACTAACCCTAAACATAATCCAAACCCTAACACTAACCCTAAGCCTAACAATAACCCTAACCCTAACCCTAACTTTAACCCTCACACTAACCGTTAATTTAAACCTAAAACCAACCCTAACCCTAACCCTAACCCTAACACTAATTCTAAACCTAACTATAACAATAACCCAAACACTAATGTTAACCCAAACTTTAAACCTAACACTAACCCTACCCTAACCCTAATAGGAACCCTAACCCTAACCCTAACCCTAACTCTAACACTAAATCTAACCCGAACATTAACCCTAACCCTAAATCTAACCCTAACCGAACCATAACACTTACCCTAACCCTATTTTTTACCGTAATTTAACGATAACCATAAGCCTATCAGTAACCCTAACACAAACCCTATCCCTAACCCTAACACTAACACTAAACCTAACAGTAACACTAACTCTAACCCTGAAACTAACCCTAAACTTAACACTAACCCTAACCCTAACACTAACCTCAAACCTGACCTTAACCCTAACACTAAACCTAACTCCAACCCTATCCCTTATCACAACTCTACCTGTAACACAAACCCTAACACTAACCATAGCATTAACACTTACCTAACTCTAACCATAACACTAACCCTAACAAAAACACTAAACCTAAACCTAACCCTAACCCCATCACTAATCCTAACTCTAACACTAAACCTAACACTAACCCTCACTGTAACCCAAACCCTAATCATAACCATAAGCCTAACCCTATTCCTAACACTAATTCTAACCCTAAATCTAAAAATAGCCTTAACACTAAACCTAACAATAACCCAAACAATAATCCTAAACCTAACACTAACCCTAACCCTAACCTTAACCTAACACTAACCCTAACCCTAATCCTAACCCTAACACTAACACTAACACTAACCCTAAACCTAGCTTCAACCCTAACTCTAACCCTAACTCTAATTGTAACAAAAACCCTACCCCTAGCCACAACCCTAATCATAGCATAAACCTAACCCTAAGCGTAAAGTAACACTAACCCTAAAACATACCCTAACCCTAACACTAACCCTAAACCTAAACTTAAACCTAACACTAACCCTACTCTAATCCTAACCATAACCGTAACCCTAAACCTAACCATAAACCTAACACCTACCATAAACCTATCCCTAACCATCACACTACCCTAAACCTAAACCTAATCCAAAAACTAACAGTAACCCTAACCTAACACTTACTCTATCCCTAATGCTAAACGTAAGGCTAATGCTAACCCTAACACAAACACTAACCCTAACGCTAATTCTAACCCTAAACTTAAAATTAACTCTAACCCTAACACTAAAACTAATTCTAACCCTAACACTAACACTCAACCTCACCCTAACCCTAACCCTAACTCTAAAAGTAACCCTAACACTAACACTAACCATAAACCTAACTCTAAACCTAACCCAAACCTTAATCCTAAACCTAACCATAGCACTAACCTTAACGCTAACCCTAAACCAAAACTTAAACCTAACACTAACTTAAAACCTAATCCTAAAACAAACCCTAACCCTAACACTAACCCTAACCCTTACCCTAACCATATCACTTACACTAACCTAAACCCTAACCCTAACACTAACCCTAAACCTAAGAATAACCCTAACATTAAACCTAACACTATCTGTAACTCTAACCCAAACACTAAACCTAACACTAACCCTAACACTAACTCTAACCCTAACCCTAACACTAAACCTAAACCTAAACCTAATACTAAACCTAACACTAACCCTAACCCTAACCCTAACACTAACACTAAACCTAACCCTAAACCTAACCCTAACACTAACCCTAATGAAATACTAACCCTAACACTAACACTAACCCTAACCATCACTCTAATCCTAAACATAACCCTAACCTAACACTAATACTAACCTTAACCATTACACAAATTTTAACCCTAACCCTAACACTAACCGTAACCCTAACTCTAACCTTAACACTAACCCTAACCCTAATCCTAATTGTAACCCTAACCCTAACCCAAACCCTAACCCTAACAGAAACCCTAACACTTACCCTAACACTAATACTAACCTAACCCTAAACCTAACCCAAACGCAAACACTAACCCTAACCTTAACCTTAACCTTAAACCTCACCCTAATGCTAACACTAACCCTAACCTAACTCTAATGCTAACCCTAACACTAAGGTAAACCTTATCCTAATGCTAACCCTAACCCTAACATTAACCTCAACACTAACCTCAACACTAACACTAAAACTAATACTAACCCTAATGGTAATGCTAGTCCTAACCATAACACTAATCCTAACCCTAATCCAAATTCTTTTTTTTTTTTTTAATTTTTTATTGTGGGTTGTTCAAAACATTACAAATTTCTTGACATATCATATTCCACACTTTGATTCAAGTGGGTTATGAACTCCCACCTTCACCCCATACACAGATTGCAGAATCACATCAGTTACACATCCATTGATTTACAAATTGCCATACTAGTGTCTGTTGTGCTCCACTGCCTTTCCCATCCTCCACCCAAACGTACAGCCCAAATTCTAACCCTAAAACAAACCCTAACTCTAACCATAACACTAACTCTAAAGCTAACACTAACCCTAACCCTAACATTAACCCTAAACCTAACTGAAACCCTAACCCTAACACTAATACTAAAAGTAATGCTAAAACTATCTTTAACACTAACCCTAACCCTAACCCTAACACTTACTATAAACCTAACCCTAACCCTAACAATAACCAAACCATAACCCTAACTGTAAAACCTACCCAAACGCTAACCCTAACCCTAACACTAACCCTAACTCTAATGCTAACCCTAAACCTAACACTAACCATAACTCTAATTCTAACCCTAACCCTAACGCTAACCCTAACACTAACCCTAACTCTAAACTTAACCCATAAACTAACCATTACACTAACCTTATTCCTGCCACTAACACTAAACCTAACTCTACATCTAACCCTAACTCTAACCCTAACCCTAACCTTAAAACTAACACTAAGAGTAACTCTATCCCTAACACTAACACTAAAGCTAACCCTAAACCTAATACTAACACTAACCTCAACCATAACATTAACCCTAACACAAACCCTAATCATAACCATAACCAGAACCCTAACCCTAACCCTAACACAAACACTAACCCTAACCCGAAACCTAACACTAACTCTAAACCTAACCCTAACACTAACTGTAACCCTAACATTAATCCTAACCCTAAAACTAATCTTATGCCACATCCTAACCCTAAACCTAACCCTAACACTATCTCTAACACTAACCTTAAAACTAACACTAACAGTAATTCTATCCCTAACACTAACACTAAACCTAACCCTAAACCTAATACTAGGAGGATGGGAAAGGCAGCGGAGCACAACAGACACTAGTATGGCAATATGTAAATCAATGGATGTGTAACTGATGTGATTCTGCATTCTGTGTATGGGGTGAAGGTGGGAGTTCATAACCCACTTGAATCAAAGTGTGGAATATGATATGTCAAGAAATTTGTAATGTTTTGAACAACCCACAATAAAAAATTAAAAATAAAAAAAACCTAATACTAACACTAATTTCAACCATAACCTTAACCCTAACACAAACCCTAATAATAACCATAACCATAACCCTAACCCTAACAAAAACACTAAACCTAACTAAGAAGCCTAACACTAACTCTAAACCTAACCCTAACACTAACTGTAACCCTAACACTAATCCTAACCCTAAAACTAATCTTATACCACATCCTAAGCCTAAACCTAACCCTAACCCTAACACAATCCTAAACTTAACCCTAACCCTAACACTAACTCTAAACCTAACATTAACCCTAACACTAAACCTAACCCTAACTCTAAAACTAACCCAAACACTAACCCTAACACAAATCATAAAACTTACCCTAACCCTAATGCTAACCTTAACCCTAAGTCTAACCCTAACACAAACCGTAACAAAAACACAAACCCTAACAAACACCATAACCTTAACTCTAACCTAACCCTATCCTAACCCTTACCTAACTCTAATCCTAACCCTAACCCCTACACTAACCATCATCCCAATCCTAACCCTAATTCTAAAACTAGCATGATGCAAAACTCTAAACCTTACATTAACCCTAACCCTAACGTTAACCTTAACACTAAACCTAACACTAAATTTAAACCTAATGCTAATCCTAACCGTAAATCTAACCCTAAGCCTAAACCTAACCCTAATCCTAACACAAACACTAACCCTAAACCTAACACTAACCCTAATCCTATCTCTAACCTTAACACTACCCTAACCCTAATCCTAACTCTAACCCTCAACCTAACACAAAACCTAAACCTAACCCTAACACTAACCCTGAACGTAACCCTAACCCTAATCCTAACACTAACCCTAAACCTAACCCTAACCCTAACCCTAAAAGTAACCCTAACCCTAACACTAATTTTATCACTAACCGTAACTCTTACCCTAATATTAACCCTAAAACTAAACCTAAACCTAACAGTAAACCTAACCCTAAGTATAACAAGAACCTTAAATTTAACCTTAAGCCTAACCAAACCCTATCCCTAACACTAACCTTAACACTAACCCTAATATTAACCCTAACCCTAACACTAACACTAAACCTAATCCTATCCCTAACCGTAACCCAATTGTAATTCTAATCCTCACCATAACCCTAATCATAACAGAAAACCTAACAATGACCTTAACCCTAAATCTAACCCTAACCCTAACCCTAGCTTTAACCCTAACACGAACCCTAATCTTAACCCTAAACCTAACACTAACTAACCCTAACCCTAACACTAACTCTAACACTAAACCTAACCCTAACACTAACCCTAACCCTAACACTAACCCAGCACTAACCATAACCTTAACCCTAACCCTAACACTAACCCTAAATCTAACACTAACCCTAACTCTAAACATAAACCTTACCCTAACCCAAACCCAAACAATAAACTTAACACCACCCATAACATAAACCCTAACACTAACATTAACAATAACCTTAACGCTAACCCTAGCCCCAACCCAAACACAAACCTTAACCCAAACCATAACACTAACCCCCAAAACTTAACACTAACCCTTACCTAACCCTAACACCAACCCTAACCCTAACCCTAACGCAAACCATAACCCTAACCCTAACCTAACCTTAACACTAAATCTAAACCTAACGCTAATTCTAACGGTAACCCTAACTGTAACCATAACACAAAACCTTACCATAACACTAACCCTAACCTAACTCTAACCCTAACACTAACTCTAACCCTAACCCTAAACTTAAACCTAACACTAATTCTAAGCCTAACAGTAACACTAACACTAAAATAAGCTTAACCGTAACACTAAGCTGAACCTAACCCTAATTCTAACCTTAACTCTAACAATAATCCTAAGAAAAAACCCTAACCCTAATCATAATACAAACCCTAACCCTAACCCTAACCCAAACACAAACCTTAACCCAAACCATAACACTAACAATAACCTAAACCTAACCCTAACATTTACCTAACCATAACCCAAACTGTAACACTAACCCTAACCCTAACCCAGCACTAACCCTAACCCTAACACTAACCCTAACACTAACCCTACTGCAAACCCTAACACTAAACCTAACCCTAACCCTAACAGTAACACTAACCCTAACCCTAATCCTAAATGAACCCCTAACCTAACACTAAACTTAACCCTAACCATTACACAAAATTTAACCCTAACCCCAGAACTAACCATAACCCTAATCCTAACCTTAACACTAACCCTAAGCCTAACCCTAATCTTAAATGTAGCCGTAACCCTAACCCAAAAACTAACCCTAACACAAACCCTAACACTAATTCTAACACTAATACTAACGTAACCCTAAACCTAACCCTAACCCAAACAGTAACCCTAACCCTAACCCTAAACCTCACCCTAACCCTAACATTAACACTAACCCTAACACTAAAACTAACCCTAACACTAAGCTAAACCGAATCCTAATGCTAACCCTAAACTCTAACCCTGACACTAACCTCCACCCTAACCTTAACACTAACACTAAACCTAATACTAACCCTAATGCTAACGGTAATTCTAACCATAATCATAACCCTAACCCTAAACCTAACCCTAACACACACCCTAACCCTAACCATAACACTAACCCTAACGCTAACTAATCCTAACCCTAAATAAGCCTAATGCTAACACTAACACTAACCCTAACAAAAACATTAACCCTAACCATAACCCTAACCCTGACACTAACCCTAACCCTAACCCAAACCCTAACCCTAACACTAACATTAACACTAAAAGAAACTCTAACAATATCTTTAACCATAATCCTAACCCTAACCCTAACACTTTATAAACCTAACCCTAACCCTAACACTAACTCAAACCTGTACCCTAAACATAATACTAACCCTAATGCTAACCTTAACCCTAACCCTAACACTAACACTAACACTAACACTAACCCTCACCCTCACCCTCACCCTAACCGTAAACCTAACTCTAACGCTACCCGTATCCCTAACCCTAACCCTAACCCTAAACTAACCATAATACTAACCCTATCCCTAACACTAACACTAAACCTAACCCTAGTGGTAACCCTAACACTAACCCTAACCCTAACCCTAACCCTAAAATAACATTAACACTAATTCTATCCCTAACACTAACACTAAACCTAACCCTAAATCTAATACTAACACAAACCTCAACAGTAACCTTAGCCCTAAAACTAACCCTAAACCCAAAAATAAACCTAAAACTAAACCTAACACTAATCCTAACACTAACCCTAATCTTAACATTAACCCTAACCCTAAGCCTAACACTAACCCTAACCCTAACCCTAACAGTAACCCTAATCATGACTCCCACTAACACTAATTCTAACTGTAACCCTAACCCTAACCCTAAACGTTAACCTAATTCTAACCCTAAACTAACCGTAACAGTGAATCTATACCTAACCCTAACATTAACACTAATCATAACCTTAACCCTTACCACAACCCTAACCCCAACACTAATCCTAACTGTAACCGTAACACAAACCCTAACCCTAACCCTAATCCTAACCTAACACTAACCATAACCCTAAACCTATCCCTAACACTAACCCAAACCCTAACCATAACCCTAACACTAACCATACCCTAACCCTAACCCTAACAGTAACACTAAACCTAAGAATAAACCTAACCATAATACTAACTCTAAAACTATCCCTAAGCCTAACACTAACCCTAACCCTAAACTTAACTCAAACACTAACCCTAACCCAGAACCTAATCGTAAACCTAAACCTAAGCATAAACTTAAACCTAACACTAACCCTAAACTTAACCCTAACCCTAACACTAACCCTAAACCTAACCCTAAACCTAAGCCTTTCACTAACACTAACCATAAACCTAATCCTAACCCTAAATCTAACCCTAACCCTAAACCTCACACTAACCCTAACCCTAACCCTAATACAAACTCTAACCCTTACCCTAACACTTAACCCTAAACCAAACACTAATGGTAAACCTAACCCTTACCCTAACACTAACCTTAACTTTAATTCTAACCATAACCTAACCGTAACCCAAACCCTGACCCAAACCCTAACCTAAACCTAAAACTAACCCTGTTTGTAACCTTAACCCTAACTCTAACACTAACCCTAACTTTAACACTAACTCTAACTCTAACACTCACCTAATCCTAACCCTAAACCTAACACTAACCCTAACCCTAAGCCTAACAATAACCCCAAGCATAACAATAACCCTAACCCAAACACTAATGCAAAACCAAACCCTAACTCTAACACTAACTCTAACCCTAACCCAAACTTTAACCATAACACAAACCCTAACCCTAACACTATCCCTAACTCTAATCCTAACACTAACACTTACCCTAAACCTAACCTTAAACCTAACACTTACCCTAACCCTAACCCTAACACTAACACTAAACCTAACCCTAACCATAAAACAAAATCTAACACTTAAACGAATTCTAGCCCTAACACTGACCCTATCCCTAACCCTATCCCTAACACTAACCCTATCCCTAACCCTATCCCTAATACTAATCCTAAACCTAACTTTGACCCTTACACTAATCCTCACACTAAACCTAACAGTAATCCTAAACTTAATCCTATCCCTAACCCAAACCCTAAACCATCCCTAACACTAACCCCAACACTAAACCTTACCCTAAACCTAACACTAATCCTAAACCTAAACCTATCTGCCACAGTCTGGCTGGGCACAATTCAGGAGCCACTTGTCAAAATAAACTAACTTTAGTTTTAGAACCACACACGCCAAACAAACAGCTCCTCAGGAAAAACCCTCAGCGCCCAACTGCCATCACCGGCTTCCCACAAGCCTCTCCCACAACCACCAGCCTCTCCACCTCCCACAATCCTCCTGCTCTTGAGGCAGATTGGCTGGGTCATGTGGGCAGAGCCATAAAAGTCCCCCAGTGAGCAGCTCCGTGGTCTGAAAGGGCAGGGAAACAGCCCAATGAGCATCACCACAGAGGAGCCAATCAGCTAGAAGTTGCTGGGGACGCTGTGGGCCAATCATCAGCTGGCATTCTGAAAGGGCGGGGAAACAGCCCATTGAGCATCACTGCAGAGGAGCCAATCAGCTAGAAGTTGCTGGGGCCGCTGTGAGCCAATCATCAGCTGGCAGCTGGAAGTTTGCTGGCAGCTGGAAGTTTGCTGGGGCCCCTTCGGCTGTGGCTCTCAACATCTCCCCCTCTCTGTTTAAACAACAAGCATGTGGCTTAGGGACTGTGCCTGCCTTAGGTTGTCCAATAGTACATATGGTCCTTACCCGTCATCAGATGAGCTGACCTCAAGGCGTCAGCCTCCTGTCTTAGGTTAGTACCATTGCAATTAGATCTTACCCGTCATTGACTACCAGTCCAGCATACAGCCACACCTGTGGATAGGTCTTTGTACTAGTGGGGAGGGGGGGTGAGGTTCTTTGCCTCACCTCTGTTGGCCCCCAAATTTTAGCTGAACGACCATGACAAGCAGAAGGGAGGAAGATACACCAAGCCAATTGACGGCTCCTTTTGGAAAAATTGTACCACTGATGACATCAGCAGCAAAAATACCCCAACACTACCACAAGTCGCTGCACCAACAGATAGTTCACAATGCGTACAAGTGAGTTCACAATGCATACAAGTGATACATAGTCCAGGCAAGTTCTGCAAGCGGTTCGGTGATGGCTATTGCAGAAGCTGTAGATTGGTTTTATCATTGTCTTCACCAGCACTGGGATGAAGATAGGAATTCTGGCAATGATGGCTAATGAAAAAAATTACATAACATTCCAGAAGGCACTAAATGAAAACAATTTTCTTAACAATTTACATTATCTTGAACAGAATTATTAAATATAATGAAAAGGAAAGGTGAAAGTAAACAAACAGATCTATTAACTTCCTTTTTTGTTCACATATTAAAACAATCCTCAACAGCTGTTTACCCAATTTAAATTAAACCATTTAAATCACGTGAATTAAAAAAAAATATTTGGATCCATTTTTTCATGAGTTGATCTACTCGTATTTGATTTTTTGGTGGATGGACCATGGTTGAGGATAATAGAACTCCTAAATAATTAATTGGAAAATTTAATTGTACTTTATCTATTGCTATCTCTAGATTATAATTTTTTAATAAGTTTGTAAGTGTGGCATAACATTCTAGCAATGTGTTTTTATCTTTGTGTGCTAATAATACATCATCCATATAGTGAAATATTTGTAGTTCAGGATTTTGATTTCTAAGTGGCTGGATTACTTTGTTAACATAAATTTGACACATAGTTGGGCTGTTAGCCATCCCTTGAGGGAGTACTTTCCATTCATATTTCTGATCAGGACCTTCATGATTCAGTGCAGGGATAGTAAATGCAAAACGTGGACTATCCTCAGGATGAATTGGAATTGAAAAAAAAATCTTTAATATCTATAACTAAAACATACCAGGTTTTTGGCAAAGCAGACAATTGAGGAATCCCCGATTGAGCAGGTCCTATAATAACCATCTCATTATTAATGGCTCTTAAATCTTGCAATAATCTCCATTTGCCAGATTTCTTTTTGATGACAAAAATGGGAGTATTATGGGAAGATACAGAAGGTTGTATATGTCCTTCCACTAATTGTTGTTTGACCAGGGCATGGGCTGCTTGTATCTTTTCTTAAGCCAGAGGCCACTGAGGAACCCATACTGGTCTTTCTGATTTCCAAGTAATTTTTATTGTCTCAGTGGCCCTTTCTGAAAATCCAACCCATGTCTGTCTGTTCCTTGATCTATTTGTATTGGTGCTGCTATACCTTGTTTTTGTTTTTTAAATCTTTTTCCTTTCCTAAAACCTTGTCTAGCCATAATAGTGGGTGCATTTTGGTTGATGTTATTTGTTAATGTCAAACCTAATTGATCTAGGACATCTCGTCCCCATAAATTTACGGGAAGATGATCCAATACATATGGCTGTATAGTTCCTTCACATCCTTCAGGATCCTTCCAATCTAATACCATTGCACTTCTATGGGGATTAGTTGCCACTCCTAGGCCTTGAAGCGTTCGAGTGGCTTGTTGTAATGGCCAATGTTTTGGCCATTCTTGACGAGAGATGATGCTAAGGTCTGCACCTGTATCCAGTAGCCCATTAAATTCATGTCCTTGAATATTTAGTTTTAGCATGGGGCGAGAATCTAAATTTAAAGAAAGCATAGCCCAATCTACACCTGTGGAGCCTAAACCCTTGGAACCTCTTTCTACAGTATGACTGGAAAATTTATCATGTAGGCTGGGTATTATTAGTAACTGTGCTATTCTATCTCCTGGTGAAATTACTGATATACCCTTTGGAGAACTGGCTATAATTTTTATTTCACCTTCATAATCGGGATCAATTACCCCAGGACTTATCATAAGTCCTTTAAGAGTAGAAGAGCTGCGTCCCAATAATAAGCCTACTGTTCCTTTGGGAAGAGGTCCTTTTACCCCTGTGGGAATGATTTGAACTCCCATCTCTGGAGTTAGTACTGCTCTGGTGGAGGCACAGATGTCCAACCCTGCACTCCCTCTGGTTTGTCTGATGAGGGATCTGATGGACAATGTGTCCTGGGCACTACCCTGATGGGGTTGCTGGGTTTCTCCAGTGCTCTGTATATTTGTGGTTTTGGGCCCCGGAGCATTGGGACCCCTGTCCATTTTTTGGCAATGGAGCCTGATACCTTTCTCCATGATATCGTGGATAAACACCTGGTCCTTGTTCGATTTTTGATAATGGAGTACCCTCTATGGTGGATTGAGAACGGCATTCATTAGCCCAATGTCTCCCTCTACGGCATCGTGGGCAAACACCTGGTATTCTACTCCTTTGATACCTAGTTTTGTTAAACCCTCCTCCTATGGGGCAATTCCTTTTAAAATGTCCTGTTTGTTCACAATTGTAGCATGTTCTTGGCCTGGCATCTAAAGCCTGTTTTACTGCAGCTGCCACAATTTGCCCTTGTTCATTAATGTCTCTGGCATCTAAAGCCTGTTTTACTGCAGCTGCCATGACTTGCTCTTGTTCATTAATGTCTCTACATAATTTAATATATGTGTTTTAATCTTCATGTTTCCATGGTATAATGATTTCTCTGCACCAACGATTCGCTTCATCATAAGCCAGTTGTTTTATTAATGGCATTGCTTGTTCTGTATTCCCCAAAACTCTGGTAGCTGTTTGAATAAGCCTATCTACAAATTCAGCGTAAGATTCATTAGCTCCTTGTATTACCTTAGATAATGACCTTGTACACCTCCATGTCCTTGTAAAGTCTTCCATGCCCTAACCGCCTCTGCAGCAATTTGTGTGTATATGCCAGGATCATATGCAATTTGTTGCTGCTGATCCTCATAAGGTCCCTTTCCTAACAACATATCTAGATTTCTCTGAGGATAACCAGCTGCTGCATTTCACCTAGCCATCTCCTTGCAAAATTCCTCATTGGCAACCTTCCATAACAGGTATTGTCCTCCATTTAGCACAGCTTTACACATATTAGCCCAATCTGCTGGCGTCATGTTCAAGTTGTTAATGGATTCGACCAAGCTTACAGTGAAGGGTGCTTGAGGACCATAGGTTGTTACAGCCTCTTTTAGCTGCTTCACTGTTTTGAAATTTAAAGCATGGTGAATTTGCTGCCCTCCTGCCTCAAATACAGGGCATGTTAATACTTGAGATCCTGTCTCAGGATCCCAACTATCAACTGCAGGGGTTGGGGGCCTCCCAGCATATGGAGGTGGCCTTGTTAGTTGGACATTTATGTCCTCTGGTGATAGAAAGGTGTTAGTAGCAGTCTCCTTTTGTAACTTTCCCCCTGATGGCTTTTTCTGCTGTACACTTTCTTTCTCTGCCTGACTAGCTTGAGAGGCCTTTGGACTAAGCAAACAAGATATGAACGTCCACAATGGCAATGTGCCAACTGGCAGAGTCCCTGGGCTTTTCTTTTCTATTCTTTTAAAATCTTCACCATGATGGTTCCATTGTGATATATTCAACAACTCCTCCTTAAAAAGCCATTGGCTACATTTTTTGTATTGTATCAACATATGCCCTGACTGCTCTTGATGTTACTGGAATGCCTCCTTCCTCTAACAATTTACTTAACACTCTTTCGGTTTATTTTTTACTAATTTCTGATCCCTTATTTCTACTATAATACAACCCAACAAGATAACGCCAAACAAAACCGAGACAGAATAAAATAAAAATGGAACAACAAAAAATCATTACAGCCTTTCTATCCTCCTGACATGTCCATCCGTCCTTTCTCCCTATCTCTTCCTCAGATGCAAATAGTTTTTCCTCAGATGTGAGCGGTTTTTCTTCCGTCTCACTCATCTCCAGAGACAAGCAACTTAAAACAAAAGTGAAGCAAAACAAAAGAAGAATCTTAAAATGGCTACCCATCCTCTCGCCCTGCCCTCAGGGGCAAGCAGTTTACCTTATCACTTACCCTCAGTCGTTCCCCGTGTGAGCCACCAAATGCTGCAGTCTGGCTGGGCACAATTCAGGAGCCACTTGTCAAAATAAACTAACTTTATTTTTAGAACCACACACGCCAAACAAAACAGCTCCTCAGGGAAAACCCTCAGAGCCCAACTGCCACCACTGGCTTCCCACAAGCCTCTCTCACAACCACCAGCCTCTCCACCTCCCACAATCCTCCTGCTCTTGAGGCCGATTGGCTGGGTCATGTGGGCGGAGCCAAAAAAGTCCCCCAATGAGCAACTCCGTGGTCTGAAAGGGCAGGGAAACAGCCCAATGAGCATCACCACAGAGGAGCCAATCAGCTAGAAGTTGCTGGGGCCGCTGTGAGCCAATCATCAGCTGGCAGCTGGAAGTTTGCTGGCAGCTGGAAGTTTGCTGCGGCCCCTTCGGCTGTGGCTCTCAACACCTATCACTAATCCTAATCCTAACCTTAAACCTAATGCTAACTCTAACTCTAAACCTAAACCTAACTGTAATCTTAACCCTAATTGTAATCCTAACACAAACCCTGACCCTAACCTTAACACTAACCCTAACCCTAAAAGTAACCCTAACACTAAACCAAACCACAACCCTATACTTAAACCTAAATCTAACAGTAACCCTAACCATAACCATAACCCTAACCCTAACACTAACCCTAACACAAACCTTAGCAATAACCCTAACCCTAACACTAACCTTAACCCTAACCCTAACCCTAACACAACCCTATTCTAACCCTAAACCTGTCCCTAACCCTAAACTTACACTAAAACTCACCCTAACTCTCACATAATCTTAACCCTAAACATAACACTATCCCTAGCACTAAGACTAACTCTAACTCTTGCCCTAGCCCTATCCGTAGTTCTAATCTTATCCCTTACCATAACCCAAACCCTATCCCTATCTCTAGCCCCAATCCTAGCCTAAACTTCACCCTACCCCTAAACCTGTATCTAACCCAAACCTTAAGGCTAAAGCTCACTATTACACAAGCCCTAACCCTAATGCTAATTGGAAAACTAGCCCTAACACTACCCTAGCTCTAAAAAAAGAGCCATAACCCTAACCCTAACCGTTAACCTAAACCAAATCCTAACCCTACACCTAGTCCTAAACATAGCCCTAATTTGAGTCCTAAACCTAACCCTAGATAACCCTGACCCTGACCACAAAAGTAACCCTAGCTCTAAACATTGACCTAATTCTAACCCTAGAACTAGCCCTAATCGAAATCCTATTCTTGCATTAGCCGTAGCCCTAATGCTAACAAAAATCCTAGCCCTATTTCGAGCCCTAACCCCAGGTTTAACTCTAAACCTAACCCTAACCCTAACCCTAACCCTACCTCTAAACCTATCCCTTACCCTAAGCCAAACCCTCACCCTAATGCTACCCTAGTCCTAACAATAATTCTTAGTGTACCCCAAACCCTAACCCTATTACTAGTCCTAACACTAGCCCTCATTCTATCTCTAACCCTAACCATAACCCTGACCCTTATTCTGACCCTAACACTAACCCTAGATCTAAACCCGACCCTAATCCTAAACCGAACCCTACCACTACCCCTAACAGTAAACCTATACCTAAACCTAACAGTAACACTAGCACTAGACCAAACCTAATCTTAATAGAGTCATAAATCTAGCCTTAGCCCTAAAAAACCCCCCAGAACTAGCCCTAACAATAACCCTTAACCTAATGTAAAGACTGAACCTATCACTAGACCAAACGCTAGTCCTAATTGTGGCCCTAACCATAAAACTAACACTAACCCAACAATGACCCTTATTCTAATAGAAATTCTAGCTCTAAACCTTATCCTAAACCAAAACCTAACCCTAACACTAGACTTATCCATAACCCTGACCCTAATACTAACCATAACCATATCCCTAGCTCTTACATTACCCATAGCCCTAACGTTACCCTAAACATCACACAAAACATAGCCCTTATCTTAGCCCTAAACCTAGACCTAATCATAACCCTAACCATAACCTTAGACCTAACCCTAATGCTAACCCTCGCCCTAGCCCTAACCCTAGCTCAAACTCTAATCCTTATTCTAAACATAACCCTAACCCTAAACCTAACCCTAGCCCTGACTCAAACCCTAACCCTTGCCCTCACACTAAACCTAGCTCAAATACCTACACTTACCCTAAAATTAGCCCTAACATTAACCATAGGCCTAACCCTAATCCTAACCTTAACCCTAGCCCTAACCTTAGCTCTAACCCAATCCATTACTCTGAAGATAAGCCTAACCCAAATGCTAACCCTAGGCCTAATGATAACCCTATCAGTAATACTAACCCTATCCATTACTCTAAACCTAACCAGAACCATAAACCTAATTCTATCCATTACCCTAATCCTAACCTTAACCTTAACCCACCGCTAATTCAAGCATTAACCCTAAATCTTAACCTAAATTAAACCCTACCCGACCCTGACCCTAATAATACACCTAGCTCTAACTTGACCCTTACCCTACACCTAAACCTTACACTAGACATAGCCATAAACTAACACTAAAACTAATACTAACCATAAACCTAGACCAGACATTAGTCCTAGCCCTAATCCTAGTTTTAGCCCTAACACAAACCCTCAGCCTAGCCCTAAACGTAGCCTTAATCCTAACCCAAACCCTAACTTTAGTCCTAACCCTAATTCTAACCCTCACCATAACCCTAAACCTAGTTATAACCCTATCCCTTCCCCTAAACCCAATCCTAATCCTAACACTAACACTAACCCTAACACTAGGCCTAAACCTAACACTAACCCTAGCCCTAATCCTAGCCCTAATTGAGACCTAACCCTAAACCTACCCCTAATCTTAGCCCAAAGACTAACTCGAACTCTAACCCTAGCTCTATTTCTAGTTCTAACCCTATCCATTACCATAATCCTAACACTAGCCCTAAGCTTAGCCCTAACCCTAGCCATAGCCCTAAACATAGATCAAACCATAACAATAAATCTAAGCCTAAACTTCACCCACCACTAGCCCTAACACTATCACTAATCATAAAACTAGCCCTAAACCTAGGCCTACTTCTAAAACAAAACTGAGCCATAGCCCTATCACTAACCCTATACCTGACATTAGCCCTTTCCCTAGCCCTAAAGCTAGTTCAAAGCCTAGCCTTAATCCTAACCATGATCTTAACCCTAGCCCCAACCCTAATTTTATCCCTTGTCCTAGCACTAAACATAGCTGTAACATCATACTTTACCCTAACCCTAATGTTAACCCTAACCCTAGCCCTAAACTTAGGCCTAAACCTAACACTAACCCTAGCACTAATCCTGGCCCTAATTTAACCCTAACACTAAACCTAACCCTATCCCTATCCCTAAGATTAACTCCAACTCTCGCCCTAGCACTATCCCTAGTTCTAAACATATTTCTTACCATAACCCCGAACCTAGCCCTATCCCTAGCCCAACCTTAGCCCTAACCTTAAATCTGGATCAAACCATAACCTTAAGCCTAAAGCTCACCCTAACACTAGCCCTAACACCAGTGCTAATATGAAAACTTGCCCTAACCCTACCCTAGCCCTAAAACAAAACTGAGCTTTAACCCTAACCCTAACTTTTAACGTAAACCAAACCCTAACCCTACACCCAGCCCTAAACCTAGCCCTAATTTGAGTCCTAACCCTAACCCTAGAAATGACCCTGACTCTGACTCAGACCTTAACACTAACTCTAGCTCTAAACATTGTCTTAATGCTAAACCAAGAACTAATCGTAATCAGAAACTACGTTCTTTCATTAGCATTAGCCCTAATGCTAACACATATCCTAGTGCTAATTCGAGCCCTAACCCTAGGTTTAACTAACCCTAAGCCTAACCCTAGCATTAACCCTATTCCTAATCTTAACCCTACCTCTAATCCTATACCTTACTCTAAGCCAAACCCTCACCCTAATGCTACCCTAGTCCTAACATTAATCCTTAGCCTATCCCAAACCCTAACTCTATTACTAGTCCTAACCCTAGGCCTCATTCTAGCTCTAGCCCTAACCCAAACCCTGACCCTTATTCTGACCCTAACAGTAACCCTAGATCTAAACCTGACACTAACCCTAAACTGGACCCTAACTCTACCCCTACCAGTAAACCTATACCTAAACCTAACAGTAACACTAGCATTAGACCAAACCTAATCCTAAATAGAGTCATAAATCTAGCCCTAGCTTTCAACAAAAATCTTGAACTAGCCCTAACAATAACCCTTAACCTAACACAAAGACTAACCCTTTCCCTAGACCCAACACTATTCCTAATTCTGGCCCTAACCCTAACCCAAACACTTACACTTACCCTAACACAAACCCTAGCTCTAAACCTTAACCTAACCCAAAACCTAACCCTAACACTAGACTGATCCATAACCCTAACTCTAAAATTAGCCATAACCATAACCCAAGCTCTTACATTACCCATAGCCCTAATGCTAGCCATAAACATCACACAAACCTAGCCCTAATCCTAGCCCTAAACCTAGCCCTAATTGTAACCCTAACTGAAACCATAGACCTAAACCTAACCCTAACCCTCGCCCTAGTCCTAAACCTAGCTCAAATTCTAACTCTTTCCCTAAACATAACACTAACTCTAACCCTAACCCTAGCCCTGACTCTAACCCTAACCCTCGCCCTAGACCTAACCCTAGCTCAAACCCCAATACTTACCCTAAACCTAACCCTGACACTAACCCTAGGCCTAACCCTAACCCTAGCCATAAACTTAACCTTACCTCTAGCCCTAACCTTAGCTCTAACCTATCCATTACCCTAAAGATAAGCCTAAACCCAATGCTAACCCTAGGCCTAACGCTAACCCTATCGCTAACAATAACCATATCCTTTACTCTAAACCTAAACTGAATCCTAAACCTAACACTATCCCTTCCCCTAATCCTAAACTGAACCCTAACACTAATACAAGCCTTAACCCTAAACCTTAACCTAAACCAAACCATACCCGGACTCTGACCCTAATAAAATACCTAGCTCTAAACCTGACCCTTACCCTAAACCTAACACTTACACTAGACCTATCCATAACCTAACCATAAAACTACCACTTACTATGAACCTAGACCTGACATTAGCCATAGCCCTAATCCTAGCCCTAGCCCTAACACATATACTCATCCTGGCACTAAACCTAGCCTTAATCCTAACCCAAACCCTAACCCTAGCCCTAAATCAAATTCTAACCTGAACCCTAGCTCTAAACCTAGCTACAACCCCATCCCTTCCCCTAAATGTAACACTGACCCTAACACTAACACTAACCATAACCATAGACCTAACCCTAGGCCTAAACCTAACACTACCTACCCCTAATCCTAGCCCTAATTTAGCCCTAATCCTAAATCTACCCCTAACCCTAGCCCAAAGAATAACTCTAATCGCACCCCAGTCCTATTTCTAGTTCTAACACTATCCGTTACCATAACCCTAATACTAGCCCTAACCTTAACCCTAATGTAGGCCCTAGCCCTAAACCTAGATCTAACCATAACAATAAATCTAAGCCTAAACCTCACCCTACCACTAGGCCTATCACTATCGCTAATCCTAAAACTAGCCCTAAACCTAGCCCTAGCTCTAAAACAAAACTGACCCACAGCCCTAACCATAACCCTAACCTAATGGTAAAGCTAGACCTGACATTAGCTCTATCCCTAATTCTTACCCTAACCCTAACACAAACCCTAACTGTACACCTAAACTTAATCCTAGCCCTAATTCGAGTAGTATCCCTAACCCTGATTAGTAACACTGATCCTGACTCTGACCCTAACAGTAACCCTATCTCTAATCATCTCCCTAAACCTAAACCTAATCTAAACACTAGACTTAGACCTAATGCTAACTCTAAAACTAGCTCTAATCTTAACTCTAGTTCTTACAATAGCCGTAGTCCTACCTTATCCCTAACTTAACCCAAAACCTAGCCCTAATTTGAGATCTAACCCTAGCTTTAACCCTATACCTAACCCTAAACTTAGCCCTAACACTTAACCTAAATCTAACCCAAAAACTAAACCTTGACCTAACCTGAACCATGGCCCTAATCCTAACCATAACCCTAGCCTTAAGCCTAGCTCTAATCTTATTTATTACCCTAACGGTAACCCTAACCAAATTTTAACCCTAGACCTAACAGTAACCGTAGCCCTAACCTAACCATAACTCTAGCCCTAACTGTACCTCTAATCCTATCCATTACACTAACCATAACCCTAACTGAATCCTATCCTTAGGCCTAACCTTAACACTATACCTAACCCTAAGGCTGTACATTACCCTAAATTTAAACTGAACCCTAAATCTAACCATATCCATTACTCTAACCCTAACACTAACCCTAATGCTAATTTGAGCCCTAACCTTAAACCTTAACCTAACACATACATTAACCCTGATTCTGTCCCTAATAATACCCTAGCTGTAAAGCTGACTCTAACACTCAACTTAACCCTTACAATAGATCTGGCTATAAACCTAACCCTAAAACTATCCCTAAAGATAACCCTAGATCTGACGTTAGCCCTAGCCCTAACTCTAGTCCTAACCCTAACACAAACCCTTGTCCTAATCCTAGCACTAAGCCTAGCCTTCATCCTACCCATAACTTTAACCCTAGTCCTATCCCTAATTTTATCCCTTGACCTAGCCCCAAATGTAGATGTAACATCATACCTTACCCAAACCCTAGGCCTAAACCTAACACTAACCCTAGCACTAATCCTAGCCCTAATTTAGTCCTAACCATAAACCTAAACATATCCCTAGCCCTAAGACTAACTCTAACTCTCAACCTAGCCCTATCCCTAGTTCTAAACCTATCCCTTACCATAACCAAAACTCTAGCCCTATCCCTAGCCCCAACCTTAGCCTTAACCTTCACCCTAGCCCTAAACGTGGATCTAACCCTAACCCTTAAGCCTAAAGCTCACCTAACACTAGCCCTGACCCTAATGCTAATTGGAAAACTAGCCCTAACCATATCCTAGCCCTAAAACAAAACTGAGATATAACCATAACCTTAACCCTTAACCTAAACCAAACACTAACCCTAAACCTAATCCTAAATATTGCCATAATTTTAGTGCTAAACCTAACCCTAGAAGTAACCCTGACCCTGACTCGGATCCTAACACTAACCCTAGTTCTATACATTGCCCTAATGCTAACCCTAGAACTAGCCCTAATCAGAAACCAAGTTCTTTCATTAACTGTAGCCCTAAAGCTAACACAAATCCTAGCACTAATCCAAGCTCTAACCCTAGGTTTAACCCTAAGACTAACCCTAACCATTCCCTAACCCTAAATCTATCCCTAACCGTAATCCTACCTCTAAACCTATCCCTTTCCCTAAGCCAAACCCTCACCCTAATGTTACCTAGTCCTAACCCTAATCCTTAGCCTACACCAATCCCCAACACTATTAGTAGTCCTAACCCTAGCCCTCATTCTAGCTGTAACTCTAACCCAAACCCTGACCCTTATTCTGACTCTAACACTAACCCTAGAACTAAACCTCACACTAACCCTAAACTGGACCCTACCCATACCCCTACCAGTAAACCTGTACCTAAACCTAACAGTAACACTAGCACTAGACCAAACCTAATCCTAAATAGAGTCATAAATCTAGCCCTAGCCCTAAACAAAAACCTTGCACTAGGTCTAAAAATAACCCTTAACTTAACCCAAAGACTAACCCTATCCCTAGACCCAACACTGGTCCTAATTCTGACCCTAACTCTAACCCTAACCCTAACCCTAACCCTAACTGATAGCCCTAATGCTAGCCATAAACATCACACAAACCTAGCCTTATCCTAGCCTTAATCATAACCCTAACTGTAACCCTAGCCCTGAATCTAAACCTAACCATCGCCCTAGCCCTAACCATAGCTCATACCCCAACACTTACCCTAAACCTAACACTGTAACTAACCCTAGGCCTAAACCTAACCCTAATCCTAACCCTTAACCCTAGCACTAACCTTAGCTCTAACCTTATCCATTACCCTAAAGATAAGCCTAACTCAAAAGCTAACCCTAGGCCTAATGATAACCCTATCGCTAACACTAACCCTATCCATTACTGTAAACTTAACCTGAATCCAAAACCTAAACCTACCCATTACCCTAACTCTAACCCTAACCCTAATGCTAATTCAACCCTTAACCCTAAACCTTAAACAAAACCAAACCCTACCTGGACCCTGACCCTAAAAATACACCTAGCTCTAAACCTGACCCTTACCCTAAACGTAATCCTTACACTAGACCTAGCCATAACCTAACCCTAAAACTATCCCTAACCATAACCCTAGACCTGATATTAGTCCTAGCCCTAATCCTAGCCCTAGCCCTAACACAAACCCTCAAATCTAGCCCTAAATCTAGGCTTAATCATAACCCGAACCCTTATCTAGCTCCAACCCTACTTTAACTATCACCCTATCCCTAAACCTAGCTATAACCCCATCCCTTTCTCTAAACCTAGCCCTATCCCTAACAATAACACTAACAGTAACACTAGCCCTAATTCTAACACTAACCCTAGTGCTAATCCTAGCCATAATTTAGTCCTAACCTTAAACCCACCCCTAACTCTAGCCCTAAGAATAACTCTATCTCTCGCCGTAGCCCTATTTCTAGTTCTAACCCTATCTGTTACCATAACTGTAACACTAACTCTAAACTTAGCCCTAACCATAGCCCTAGCCCTAAACCTATATCTAATCATAACAATTCATATAAGATTAAACCTCACCTTACTACTAGCCCTAACACTATTGCTAATCCAAAAACTAGTCTAACCCTAGCCCTAGCTCTAAAACAAAACTGAGCCATACCTTAACCCTAACTCTAACCTAAACATAACACTAGACCTGACATTAGCCCTATCCCTAATTCTTACCCTAACCCTAACACAAATCCTAACCTTACACCTAGCCTTAACACTCGCCCTAATTTGAGTTCTATCACTAAACCTAAAAGTAACACTGATTCTGACTCTGACCCTAACACTAACCCTATCTCTAATCATCCCCCTAAACCTAAACCTAATGTAAACACTAGACCTAGTCCTAATGCTAACCCTAATACTAGCCCTAATCATAACCTTAGTTCTTACATTAGCCATAGTCCTACACTAGCCCTAACCTAACCCAAAACCTAGCCCTAATCTGAGCCCTAATCCTAGTTTTAATCATAGCCCTAACCCTATCCCTAGCCCTAACCCTTAACCTAAACCAAACCCTAAACCTAAACCTTGTCCTAACCCAAAACCTAAACCGAAGCATAGCCCTATTCCTAACCATACACTAGCCCAAAACCTTGATATAATTTTATCCATTACCTTAATCATAACCCTAAGCAAATTCTAACCCTAGGCCTAACTCTAACCCTCGCCCTGACCTAACTATAATCCTAGTCCTAACTGTAGCTCTAATCCTATCCATTACCTGAATCATATCTTTAACAAAATTCTATCCCTAGGCCTAACCCTAACCCTATGCTTACCCTAACCCTGTCCATTATATTAAACCTAATCTGAATCTGAAACCTAACAATATCCATTACCCTAACCCTAATGCTAATTTTAGCCCTAACCCTAAACCTTAACCTAACCCAAAATAACCCTGACTCTGACCTTAATAATATCCCTAGCTGTAAACTTGACCCTAAGCCTCAACGTAACCCTTACAATAGATCTGGCCATAAATCTAAACCTAAAACTATCCCTAACCATAACTCTAGAACCGACATTAGCCCTAGACCTAATCCTAGCCCTAAACCTAACACAAACCCTACCCCTAATACTATCCCCAAGCCTAGCCTTAATACTAATCTTAAAATTAACTGAAGCCCTAAACCTAATTTTATCCCATGCCATAGCCCAAAATTTTATCCCAAGCCCTAGCTGTGACATCATACCTTACTCTAACCCTAACCCTAGCCCTAACTCTAGGCCAAAACCTAAAACTAGCTCTAGGGCTATTCCTAACCCTAATTTAACCCTAATTCTAAACCTAACCCTATCCCTAGCCCTAAGACTAACTCTTGGCCTAGCCCTATCCCTAGTTCAAAACCTATCCCTTACCCAAAAACTAGCCCTATCCCTAGCCCCAACCCTAACTCTAACAATCACCCTAGCCCTAAACCTGGCTGTAAACACTAAACTTAAGCCCAAATTTCACCCTAACACTAGCCCTAAACCTAATGCTAATTGGAAAACTAGCCCTAACCCACCCTAGCCCTAAAACAAAACCGAGCCATAATCCTAACCCTAACCCTTAATCTAAACCAAACAAGAACCTTATACACAGCCCTAAACTTAGCCCTAATTTGAGTCCTAATCCTAACCATAGAAATAACCCTGACCCTGAGTTGGACCCTAACAGTACCCCTAGCTCTAAACATTGCCCGAACACTAACCCTAGAACTGGACCTAATCAGAAAACTAGTTCTTTCATTAGCCATAGCCCTAATGCTAATACAAATCCTAACCCTAATCCAAGCCCTGACTCTAACCCTAACCCTAATCATACCTCTAACCATATCCTTTACCCTAAGCTAAACCCTCTCCCTAATGCTACTCTAGTCCCAACTTTAATCCTTAGCCTACCCCAAATCCTAACTCTATTACTAGACCTAAACCTAGCCCTCATTCTAGCTTTAACCCTAATCTTAACCCTGACCCTTATTCTGACCCTAACAATAACCCTAGATCTAAACCTGACCCCAAACCTAAACCAAACCCTAACACTACCCCTACCGGTAAACCTATACTTAAACCTAACAGTAATATTAGCACTAGACCAAACCTAATCCTAAATAGAGTCATAAATCTAGCCTTAGCCCTAAAAAAAACTTAGCACTATCTCTCACAATAACCCTTAACCTAATGTAAATACTGAACCTATCACTAGACCAAATGCTAGTCCTAATTGTAGCCCTAACCATAAAACTAACCCTAACCCAACAATGACCCTTATTCTAATAGAAATCCTAGCTCTAAACTTTATCCTAAACAAAAACCTAACCCTAACATTAGACTTATCCATAACCCTGACCCTATACTAGCCATAACCATATCCCTAGCTCTTACATTACCCATAGCCCTAACGTTACCCTAAATATCACACAAAACATAGCCCTTATCCTAGCCCTAAACCTAGCCTTAACATAACCCTAACCATAACCTTAGACCTAACCCTAATGCTAACCCTCGCCCTAGCCTTAACCCTAGCTCAAACTCTAATCCTTATTCTAAACATAACCCTAAACCTAACCCTAGCCCTGACTCAAACCCTAACCCTTGCCGTCACCCTAACCCTAGCTCAAATGCCTACACTTACCCTAAACCTAACCCTAACATTAACCCTAGGCCTAACCTTAACCCTAACCCTAATCCTAACCTTAAACCTAGCCCTAACCTTAGCTCTAACCCTATCTATTACATAAAGATAACCCTAAACCAAATGCTAATCCTAGGCCTAACGATAACTCTGTCACTAACACTAATCCTATCCATTACTCTAAACCTAACCAGAACCATAAACCTAATTCTATCCATTACCCTTACCCTAAGCCTAACACACTGCTATTTCGAGCATTAACCCTAAATCTTAACCTAAACCAAACCCTACCCGGACTCTGACCCTAATAATACACCTAGCTCTAAACCTGACTCTTACCCTAAACCTAAACTTTATACTAGACACAGCCATAACCTAAAACTAAAACTAATACTAACCATAAACATAGACCTGACATTAGCCCTAGCTCTAATCCAAGCCCTAGCTCTAACACAAACCCTCAGCCTAGCCCTAAACCTAGCCTCATTCCTATCCCAAACCCTAACCTTAGCCCTAACCCTAATTCTAACCCTCACTGTAGCCCTAAAGCTACCTATAACCCTATCCTTTCCCCTATACCTAATCCTAATCCTAACACTAACACTAACCCTAACCCTAGGCCTAAACCTAACACTAACCCTAGCACTAATCCTAGCCCTAATTTAGCCCTAACCCTAAACCTACCCCTAACCCTAGCCCAAAGACTAACTCAAACTCTCATCCTAGCCCTATTTCTAGTTCTAACCCTATCCATTACCATAATCCTAACACTAGCCCTAAGCTTAGCCCTAACCCTAGCCATAGCCCTAAACCTAGATCTAACCATAAAAATAAATCTAAGCCTAAACTTCATCCTACCACTAGCCCTAACACTGTCGCTAATCATACAACTAGCCCTAACCCTAGGCCTAGTTCTAAAACAAAACTGAGCCATAGCCCTATCACTAACTCTAGCCTAACCTTAACCCTAGACCTGACATTAGCCCTATCCCTAACCCTAATCTTAATTCTAGGCCTAGCCTTAATCCTAACCCTGATCTTAAACCTAGCCCTAACCCTAACTTAATCCCTTGTCCTAGCACTAAATATAGCTGTAACATCATACCTTACCCTAACCCTAACACTATCCCTAACCCTAGCCCTAAACCTAGGCCTAAATCTAACAGTAATCCTAGCACTAATCCTAGTCCTAATTTAGCCCTAACACTAAACCTAACCCTATCCCTATCCCTAAGACTAACTTTAACTCTCGCCCTAGCCCTATCTCTAGTTCTAAACCTATCCCTTACCGTAACCCAAACGCTAGCCATATCCCTAGCCCCAAACTTAGCCCTAACCTCCACCGAAGGCTTAATCCTGGATCTAAAGTGAAAAGTAAGCATAAACCTCACCCTAACACTCGCACTAACCCTAATGCTATTTGGAAAACTAGCCCCAAATCTACCCCAAACCTAAAACAAAACTCACCCATAACCCTAACCCTTAACATAAACCAAACCCTAAAGGTACACCTAGTGCTAAACCTATCCCTAATATGAGTCCTAACCCTAAACCTAACCCTAGAAATAACCCTGACCCTGACTCAGCCCCTAACACTAACCCTAGCTCTAAATATTGACTCAGCCCCTAATGCTAACCCTAGAACTAACCCTAAATGGAAACCTAGTTCTTTCATTAGCCATAGCTCTAATGATAACACAAATCCTAGCCCGAATTCAAACCTAACCCTATTTTTTAAACTCTAACCCTAACCCTAGCCCTAAACCTAACCCTAACCTTAACCCTACCTTAAACCCTATCCCTTTTCCTAAGCCAAACTCTCACCCTAATGCTACCCTAGTACTAAATTAATCCTTAGCCTACCCCAAACCCTAACTCTCTTACTAGTCCTATCCTAGCCCTCATTCTAGCTCTAAACCTAACCCTAACCCTGACCCTTATTCTGATTCCAACACTAACCCTAAGTCTAAACTGGACCCTAACACTAAACCGAACCCTAACACTACCCCTACCAGTAAACCTATACCTAAACCTAACAGTAACACTAGCACTAGACCAAACCAAATCCTAAATAGAGTCATAAATCAAGCCCTAGCCCTAAACAAAAACCTAGCACTAGCCCTAACAATAACTGTTAACCTAATGTAAAGACTAACCCTATCCCTAGACACAATGCTAGTTGTAATTCTGGCACTCACTCTAAACCTAACCCTACCCTGAAAAATGACCCATAAAACAAACTCTAGCTCTAAACCTTATCCTAACCCAAAACACAACTTAACACTAGACATATCCATAACCCTGACCCTAAAACTAGCCATAAACATATTCCTAGCTCTTATATTTCCCATAGCCCTAATGTTAGCCCTAAACCTCACTCAAAACCTAACTCTTATCTAGCCCTAAACCTAGCTGTAATCGTAACCCTAACCATAACCCTAGACCTAAGCCTAATCCTATGCTCGCCCTAGCCCTAAACCTAGCTCAAACTCTAACCCTTACCTTAAACATAACCCTAACCCTAACCCTAGCCCTGACTCTAACCCTAACCCTCGCCCAAGACTTGACCATAGCTCAAATGCTAAATACTTACACTAAAACTATCCCTGACAATAATCCTAGGCCTAACTATAACCCTAGCCCTAATTGTAACCTTATCCCTAGCCCTAATCTTAGATCTAACACTATCCATTACCCTAAAGATGAGTCTAACTCAAATGCTAACACTAGGTCTAATGCTAACCCTATCACTAACACTAACCCTATCCATTACTCTAAATCTAACCTGAACCCTAAACCCTTTCCTATCCATTACCCTATCTGTAACCCTAACTGTAAAGCTAATTCAATATTTAACTCTAAAATTTAACCTAAACCAAACCCTACCTAAACCCTGACCCTAATAATACACCTAGCTTTAAGCCTGACCCTTACCCTAAACCCAACCCTTACACTAGACCTAGTCATAACCTAACTCTAAAACTAATACTAACCATAAATCTAGACCTGACATCAGCCCTGTCCCTAATCCCAGCCCTAGCCCTAACACAAACCCTCAACCTAGCACTAAACATAGGCTTAATCTTAACCCTAGCCCTAACCCTAATTCTAACCCTCGCCTTAGCCCTAAACCTAGCTATAACCCCATCCCTTCCCCTAACCCTAATCCTAAACCTAGGCCTACCCCTAACAATAACCCTATCCCTAAATATGGCTCTAATTTAGCCCTAACCCTAAACCTAACCCTAAACCTGGGCCTAAGACTAACTCTAACTCTCGCCCTAGCCCTATTTCTAATTCTAACTCTATCTATTACCATAACCCTAACACTAGTCCTAACCTTAGCCCTAAACCTAGCCATAGCCCTAAACCTAGATCTAATCATAACAGTAAATCTAAGCCTAAACCTCACCATACCACTAGCCCTAACACTATCACTAATCCTAAAAGTAGCCCTAGCTGTAAAACAAAACGGTGCCAAAGCCCTAACCCTAACCCTAACCAAACCATAATCTTAGACTTGATATTAGACCTATCCCTAATTCTGACCCTAACCCTTACACAAACCCTAACCCTACACCGAGCCTTAACCCTAGCCATAATTTGAGTCTATCTATCCCTAACTCTGATCAATAACACTGATTCTGACTCTGACGGTAACACTGAACCTATCTTTAATCATCACCCTAAACCTAAACCTAATCTACACACTAGATTTAGACATAATGCTAAACCTAATACTAGCCCTAATCATAACCCTAGTTCTTCCATTAGCTGTAGTCCTAAATAGCCCTAACCTAACTCAAAACCTAGATGTAATCAGAGCCCTAACCCTAGCTTTAACCCCAGCTCTAACCCTAACCCCAGCCCTAACACTTAAGCTAAACTTAACCATAAACCTAAGCCTTTTCCTAACCCGAAATCTAACCCAAACCATAGCCCAATCCTAACCATAATCCTAGCCCTATCCCTAGCTCTAATCTTATCCATTACCCTAACCATAACCCTAACCAAATTCTAACCCTAGGCCTAACCATAACCATAGCCCTAACCTAACCATAACTCTAGTCCTGACTGTAGCTCTAATCCCATCTTTTACCCTAACCATAACCCTAACTGAATTCTATCCCTAGGCCTAAACCTTATTTTATCCCTAACCAAAACCTGTCCATTACTCTAAATTTAAACCTAAACCTAACTATATCAATTACCCAAACCCTAACACCAACCCTAATGCTAATTTGAGCCCTAAGACTAAACTTTAACCTAACCCATACCCTAACCCTGACTCTGACCCTAATAATACCCCTAGCTGTAATCCTGACCCTAACCTTCAACCTAACACTTATAATAGACCTGGCCATAATTCTTACCCTAAAACTACCCCTAACCATAACCCTAGACATGGCATTAGCCTATCCCTAATCCTAGCTCTAACCCCAACACAAATCCTAATCCTAATCCTATCCCGAAGCACAGACTTAATCCTAAACCTAATATTAACGCTAACCCTAACCCTAATTTTATGCTTTGCCCTAGCCTTAAATGTAGCTGTAACATCATACCTTTCCCTAAACCTAATGCTAACTCTAACCCTAGTCCTAAACCTAGGCCTAAACCTACCACTAACCATAGCTCTAATCTAGCCCTAATTTAGCCCTAACCCTAAACCTAACACTATCCCTAGCACTAAGACTAACTCTCTCACCCTAAACCTATCCCTAGTTCTAAACCTATCCCTTACTGTAACCCAAAACCTATCCCTATCCTTATCCCTATCCCCAACCCTAGCACTAACCTTCACCCTAGCCCTAATTCTGGATCTAACCCTAACCTTAAGCCTAAAGCTCGCTCTAACACTAGCTCTAACTCTAATGCTAATTGGAAAACTAGCCCTAACAGTACCCTAGCCTTAAAACAAAATCGAGCCATAACCCTAACCCTAACCCTTAACCTAAACCAAGCCCTAACCCTACACCTAACCCTAAATGTAGCCCTAATTTGAGTCCTAACCCTAACCCTAGAAGAACCCTGACCCTTTCTCGGACCCTAACAGTAACCCTAGATCTAAACATTGACCTAATGCTAACCCTAGAACTAGCCCTAATCGGAATCCTAGTTATTTCTTTAGCCATAACCCTAATGCTAACACAAATCCTAGCACTATTCTGAGCCCTAAACCTAGGTTTAACCCTAAACCTAACCCTAATCCTAAACCTAACTCTACCTTTAACCCTATACCTTACCCTAAGCCAAACCCTCACCCTAATGCTATCCTAGTCCTAACATTAATCCTTAGCCTACCCAAAACCCTACCTCTATTACTAGTCCTAACACTAGCCCTCATTCTAGCTCTAACCCTAACTCTAACCCTGACCCTTATTCTGAGCCTAACACTAACCCTAGGACTAAACCTGACATTAACCCTAAAGCGAACCCTAACTCTACCCCTACCAGTAAACCTATACCTAAACCTAACAGTAACACTAGCACTAGACCAAACCTAATCCAAAATAGAGTCATAAATCTATCTTTAGCCCTAAACAGAAACCTAGCACTAGCCCTAACAATAACCATTAATCTAACCTAAAGACTAACTCTATCCCTAGATCCAACAAGAGTTCTAAATCTGGCCTTCACCCTAAACCTAACCCTAACCCGAACAATGACTGTTACCCTAAAACAAACTTTAGCTCTAAATCTTATCCTAACCCCAAGCCTAACCAGAGCACTAGACTTATCCATAACCCTAACCCTAAAACTAGCCATAACCATATCCCTAGCTCTTACATTACCCATAGCCCTAATGCTAGCCATAAACTTCACACAAAACATAGCCCTTTTCCTAGCCCTAAACCTAGCCCTTATTGTAACCCTAACCATAAGCCTAGACCTAATCCTAACCCTAACCCTCATCCAAACCCTAATTATAGCTCAAACTCTAACATTAAACTAAACATAACCCTAACCCTAATTCTAACCCTAGCCCTGACTCTAACCCTAACCCTCATGCTAGCCTTAATCCTAGCTAAAATGCTAACACTTACCCCAAAACTAACCCTGACACTAACCCTAGACCTAACCCTAACCCTAGTCCTAATTCTAATCTTAACCCTAGCCCTAACCATAATTCTAACTCTATCCATTACCCTAAAGATAAGCCTAATCCAAATGCTAACCCTAGGCCTAACTCTAACACTATTGCTAACACTAACCCTATTCATTACTATAAAGCTAACCCAAACCCTAAACCTAACCCTATCAATTACCCCAACCCAAACCCTAACTTTAAATCTAACCCTAACCCTATTTCTAATGCTAATTCAAGCCTTAACCCTAAATATTAACCTAAACCAAATCCTACCCGAACCCTGACCCTAATAATACACCTAGATGTAAACCTGACCCTTAACCTAAATCTAACCCTTACACTAGACCTAGCCATAACCTAACACTAAAACTAACCGTAACCATAAACTTAGACGTGACATTATCCCCAGCCCTAATCCTAGCCATAACCCTAACACAAACACTAGACCTCATTTAGGCCTTTACCTAGACTTAATCCTAACCCAAACCCTAACTCTCTCCCTATCTCTAATTTTAACCCTCGCCCTCGACCTGAACTTAGGTATAACCCAATACATTCCCCTAACCCTATCACTAACCCTAACCCTAAGACTAACCATATTTCTAGCCCTAACCATAAGCCTAACCCTAACACTAACCCTAGCACTAATCCTAGCCCTAATTTAGCCCTAACCCTAACTCTACTCCTACCCTTGGCCTAAGACTAACTCTAACTCTCCTGCTAGCCCTATTTCTAGTTATAACCCTATTCATTACAATAAACCTAACACAAGCCCTAACCCTAGCCCTAAACCCTACCCAAGATCTAACCATAACTATACATTTGACTCTAACCATAAGCCTAATCCTCAACCTACCACTAGACCTGACACTATTGATAATCCTAAAACTAGCAATAACCCTAGCCTTATCCCTTAAAAAAACCCTAAATTTTAAGCTAAACCAGATTCTAACCCTAAACCTAGTCATAACCTTCTAGCTCTAATTCATGTCCTAGTCTTAAAATTATCTCTGACCCTGACTTATATTCTAACACTAACCTTAGTTCTAAATATCACACTAACCCTAAAGATAAGGCTAAGACTAGATCTAGACCAAATACTAACTCTTATCATAACCTTAGTTCTTATATTAGCCTTAGCCCTAACCCTAGTCCTAAACCTAACTGGAAAAGCTAGCCCTAATCTGAGACCTAACCCTAGATGTAAACCTAAACCTAAAGCTAACCCTAGCCCTAAACCTAAACCTAAACCTAGCCCTAAACCTAGCTCTAACTCTGTCACTTACCCTAAGCCAAACTCTATCCATAATGCTAACCTTAGTCCTAATCCTAATCCATAGCCTAATCCAAACCCTAACCCTATTACTAGTCCTAACCCTAGCCCTCAGTCTAGCTCTAACCCTAACTCAAATCTTTACTCTAACACAAATTCTCAGTCTAAATCTAACCCTAACCATAAACCAAACCCCCAAACTAGCCCTACCAGTAAACTTATACCTAAACCTAACCCTAACACTAGCTCTATACCTAAGCCTAATCCTAAATATAGTCATCACTCTAGACCTAGACCTAAAAAAATCCTTAGCCCAAGCCCTAACATAAATCTTTTTTTTTTTTTAATTTTTTATTGTTGGCTGTTCAAAACATTACATAGTTCTTGATATATCATATTTCACAATTTGATTCAAGTGGGTTATGAGCTCCCATTTTTACCCCATATACAGATTGCAGAATCACATCAGTTACACATCCATTGATTTACATATTGCCATACTAGTGTCTGTTGTATTCTGCTGCCTTTCCTATCCTCTACTATCACCCCTCCCCTCCCCTCCCCTCCCCTCTTCTCTCTCTGCCCCCTCTACTGACATTCGTTTGTCCCCCTTGTATTATTTTTCCCCTTCCCCTCACTTCCTCTTGTATGTACTTTTGTATAACTCTGAGGGTCTCCTTCCGTTTCCATGCTTTTTCCCTTCTCTCTCCCTTCCCCTCCCACCTCTCATCCCTGTTTAATGTTAATCTTCTTCTCATGCTCTTCGACCCTACTCTGTTCTTAGTTACTCTCCTTATATCAAAGAAGACATTTGGCATTTGTTTTTTAGGGATTGGCTAGCTTCACTTAGCATAATCTGCTCTAATGCCATCCATTTCCCTGTAAATTCTATGATTTTGTCATTTTTTAATGCAGAGTAATACTCCATTGTGTATAAATGCCACATTTTTTTTATCCATTCATCCATTGAAGGGCATCTAGGTTGGTTCCACAGTCTAGCTATTGTGAATTGTGCTGCTATGAACATCGATGTAGCAGTGTCCCTGTAGCATGCTCTTTTTAGGTCTTTAGGGAATAGACCGAGAAGGGGAATAGCTGGGTCAAATGGTGGCTCCATTCCCAGCTTTCCAAGAAATCTCCATACTGCTTTCCAAATTGGCTGCACCAATTTGCAGTCCCACCAGCAATGTACAAGTGTACCCTTTTCCCCACATCCTCGCCAGCACTTGTTGTTGTTTGACTTCATAATGGCTGCCAATCTAACTGGAGTGAGATGGTATCTTAGGGTGGTTTTGATTTGCATTTCTCTGACTGCTAGAGATAGTGAGCATTTTTTCATGTACTTGTTGATTGATTGTATGTCCTTCTCTGAGAAGTGTCTGTTCAGGTCCTTGGCCCATTTGTTGATTGGGTTGTTTGTTCTCTTATTGTCTAATTTTTTGAGTTCTTTGTATACTCTGGATATTAGGGCTCTATCTGAAGTGTGAGGAGTAAAGATTTGTTCCCAGGATGTAGGCTCTCTATTTACCTCTCTTATTGTATCTTTTGCTGAGAAAAAACTTTTTAGTTTGAGTAAGTCCCATTTGTTGATTCTAGTTATTAACTTTTGTGCTATGGGTGTCCTATTGAGGAATTTGGAGCCCGACCCCACCGTATGTAGATCATAGCCAACTTTTTCTTCTATCAGACGGCGTGTCTCTGATTTGATATCAAGCTCCTTGATCCATTTTGAATTAACTTTTGTGCATGGCGAGAGAAAGGGATTCAGTTTCATTTTGTTGCATATGGATTTCCAGTTTTCCCAGCACCATTTGTTGAAGATGCTATCCTTCCTCCATTGCATGCTTTTAGACCCTTTATCAAATATAAGATAGTTGTAGTTTTGTGGATTGGTTTCTGTGTCCTCTATTCTGTACCATTGGTCCACCCGCCTGTTTTGGTACCAGTACCATGCTGTTTTTGTTACTATTGCTCTGTAGTATAGTTTGAAGTCTGGTATCGCTATACCGCCTGATTCACACTTCCTGCTTAGCATTGTTTTTGCTATTCTGGGTCTTTTATTTTTCCATATGAATTTCATGATTGCTTTCTCTATTTCTACAAGAAATGCCGTTGGGATTTTGATTGGCATTGCATTAAACCTATAGAGAACTTTTGGTAATATCGCCATTTTGATGATGTTAGTTCTGCCTATCCATGAACAGGGTATATTTTTCCATCTTCTAAGATCTTCTTCTATTTCTCTCTTTAGGGTTCTGTAGTTTTCATTGTATAAGTCTTTCACCTCTTTTGTTAGGTTGATTCCCAAGTATTTTATTTTTTTTGAAGATATTGTGAATGGAGTGGTTGTCCTCATTTCCATTTCAGAGGATTTGTCGCTGATATACAGGAATGCCTTTGATTTATGTGTGTTGATTTTATATCCTGCCACTTTGCTGAATTCATTTATTAGCTCTAATAGTTTCTTTGTAGAGCCTTTTGGGTCTGCTAGGTATAGAATCATATCATCTGCAAATAGTGATAATTTAAGTTCTTCTTTTCCTATTTTGATGCCTTTAATTTCTTTCGTCTGTCTAATTGCTCTGGCCAGTGTTTCGAGAACTATGTTGAACAGAAGTGGTGAGAGAGGGCATCCCTGTCTTGTTCCAGATTTTAGAGGGAATGCCTTCGATTTTTCTCCATTCAGAATGATGCTAGCCTGAGGCTTAGCATAGATTGCTTTTACAATATTGAGGTATGTTCCTGTTATCCCTAGTTTTTCTAGAGTTTTGAACATAAAGGGATGCTGTACTTTGTCGAATGCTTTTTCCGCATCTATCGAGATGATCATATGGTTCTTATTTTTAAGTCTATTGATGTGGTGAATAACATTTATTGATTTCCGTATATTGAACCAGCCTTGCATCCCAGGGATGAATCCTACTTGATCATGGTGCACAATTTTTTTGATATGTTTTTGTATCCGATTCGCCAGAATTTTATTGAGGATTTTTGCATCTAGGTTCATTAGAGATATTGGTCTGTAGTTTTCTTTCTTTGAAGTGTCTTTGTCTGGTTTAGGTATCAGGGTGATGTTGGCCTCGTAGAATGAATTTGGAAGTTCTCCCTCTTTTTCTATTTCCCGAAGTAGCTTGAAAAGTATTGGTATTAGTTCCTCTTTAAAGGTTTTGTAAAACTCTGCTGTATACCCATCCGGTCCTGGGCTTTTCTTAGTTGGTAGTCTTTTGATGGTTTCTTCTATTTCCTCAATTGATATTGGTCTGTTTAGGTTGTCTATATCCTCGTGACTCAATCTGGGCAGATCATATGACTTAAGAAATTTATCTATGCCTTCACTATCTTCTAATTTATTGGAGTATAAGGATTCAAAATAATTTTTGATTATCTTCTGTATTTCTGAAGTGTCTGTTGTGATATTGCCTCTTTCATCCCGTATGTTAGTGATTTGAGTTCTCTCTCTTCTTCTCTTCGTTAGCATGGCTAAGGGTCTGTCGATTTTGTTTATTTTTTCAAAGAACCAACTTTTAGTTTTGTCAATTTTTTCAATTGTTTCTTTTGTTTCGATTTCATTGATTTCAGCTCTGATTTTAATTATTTCTTGCCTTCTACTTCTTTTGCTGTTGTTTTGCTCTTCTTTTTCTAGGATTTTGAGATGAAGTATGAGATCATTTATTTGTTCGTTTTTTCTTTTTTTAAGGAATGAACTCCAAGCAATGAATTTTCCTCTTAGAACTGCTTTCAATGTGTCCCATAGATTCCAATATGTTGTGTCTGTGTTTTCATTAATCTCTAAGAATTTTTTAATTTCCTCCTTGATGTCTTCTATAACCCATTGATCATTCAGTAACCTATTGTTTATTCTCCAAGTGATGTATTCTTTTTCCTTCCTTCTTTTATCGTTGATTTTCAGTTCCATTCCATTATGATCAGATAGGATGCATGGTATTATCTCTACACCTTTGTATTGTCTAAGAGTTTCCCTGTGACATAATATATGATCTATTTTTGAGAAGGATCCATGTGCTGCTGAGAAAAAAGTGTAACTGCTTGATGTTGGGTGGTATATTCTATATATGTCAATTAAGTCTAGGTTATTAATTGTGTTATTGAGTTCTATAGTTTCCTTATTCAACTTTTGTTTGGAAGATCTGTCCAGTGGTGATAGAGGTGTGTTGAAGTCTCCCATGATTATTGTATGGTGGTCTATTAGACTCTTGAACTTGAGAAGAGTTTGTTTGATGAACATAGCTGCACCATTGTTTGGGGCATATATATTTATGATTGTTATGTCTTGTTGGTGTATGGTTCCCTTTAGCAGTATGTAGTGTCCCTCTTTATCCCTTTTGATTAACTTTGGCTTAAAATCTATTTTATTTGATATGAGTATGGATACTCCTGCTTGTTTCCGAAGTCCATATGAGTGATATGATTTTTCCCAACCTTTCACCTTCAGCCTATGTATGTCTTTTCCTATCAAATGCGTCTCCTGTAGGCAGCATATTGTTGGGTCTTGTTTTGTGATCCATTCTACTAGCCTGTGTCTCTTGATTGGTGAGTTTAAGCCATTAACATTTAGGGTTATTATTGAGATATGGGTTGTTCTTCCAGCCATATTTGTTTATTTATGTTACTAAACATGGTTTGTTTTCCACTTTGATTATTTTCCCCCCTTTAGTGTCCTACCTCCCACTGTTGGTTTTCATTGTTATTTTCCATTTCCTCTTCCTGTAATGTTTTGCCAAGGATGTTTTGAAGAGATGGTTTTCTAGCTGCAAATTCTTTTAACTTTTGTTTATCGTGGAAGGTTTTCATTTCATCTTCCATCCTGAAGCTTAATTTCGCTGGAAACACAATTCTTGGTTGGAACCCATTTTCTTTCAGTGTTTGAAATATGTTATTCCAGGATCTTCTAGCTTTCAGAGTCTGTGTTGAAAGATCAGCTGTTATCCTGATTGGCTTACCCCTAAATGTGATCTGCTTCCTTTCTCTTGTAGCTTTTAAAATTCTCTCCTTATTCTGTATGTTGGGCATCTTCATTATAATGTGTCTAGGTGTGGGTCTCTTATGATTTTGCACATTCGGCGTCCTGTAGGCTTCTAGGATTTGGGGTTCTGTCTCATTCTTCAAGTCTGGGAAGTTTTCTCGAATTATTTCATTGAATAGATTGCTCATTCCTTTGGTTTGAAACTCTGTTCCTTCCTGTATCCCAATGACTCTTAAATTTGGTCTCTTGATGTTATCCCATATTTCTTGGATGTTCTGCTCATGGTTTCTTAACAGTCTTGCTGAGGTGTCTATGTTCTTTTCAAGTTGAAATACTTTATCTTCATTGTCTGATGTTCTGTCTTCTAAGTGTTCTACTCTGCTGGTAGTATTCTCAATTGAGTTTTTAAGTTGGCTTATTGCTTCCTGCATTTCTAGGATTTCTGTTTGTTTGTTTTTTATAACCTCTATTTCCCTGTATAGTTGATCTTTTGCTTCTTGGATTTGTTTATGTAATTCATTGTTGAAGTGATCTTTCATTGTCTGATTTTGCTGTCTGATGTCTTCCTTGAGACTCCAGATCATCTGAAGCATGTATATCCTGAATTCTTTATCTGACATTCCATCAGCTGCAGCTATTACCTCTTCTAACGTTGAGTTGACCTGCAATGCTTGTGGTCCTTTCTTTCCTTGTCTCTTCATACTGTTCGCGTTCCTTTCTTCTTGGTGAAACTGTTGTGCTATTGAATTTTCCCCCTATATATTTATATTGGTCTTGTATAGTTGCAAAGTCTCCCTCGCAGGCGTGGGCGGCGGCTCTGCCCCTCCTCCAATTGGGGCAATGTGCCTACCATGCCGGCAGGCCGCTGGGCCTGCTCTGCCAGTCGGTAGCAGGTCCGCCGACCTTGCAGGCGCGGGCGGCGGCTCTGTCCCTCTGCGGGCCGCTAGGCTTGCTCTGTCGGTGGTCGCAGTTCTGCCTACTTTGCAGGCGCAGGCAGCGGCACTGCCCCTCTGCAGGCCTCTGGGGCTGTAGTGCCAGTAGGTCGCAGGTCCGCCTACTTTGCAGGCGTGGGGGGGCGGCTCTACCCTTCCTCAGGCCACTGGGCCTGTTCTGTCTCTCGGTTGCAGGTCTGACCTGTTCTGATGGTGGTCTCAGTTCCGACTACCTTGCAGGCGCGGGGGGGAGTGGGCGGCTCTGCCTCTCAGCAGGCGGCTGCTCCTCTTCTGCCGGTGGGTCGCAGGCCCGCCTACCTTGCAGGAGTGATTGGAAGCTCTGTCCCGCCGCGGGCCACTGGGCCTTTTCTGTCGGTGGTCACAGTTCCCCTACCTGGCAGGCGCGGGGGGTGGGGGGCGGCTCTGCCCCTCAGCAGGCCGCTGGGCCTGCTCTGTCTTTGGTCCCAGTTCCCTCTACTATGCTGGCGCAGGGGGAGGGGGCGGCTCAGCCTCTCAGCAGGTGGCTGCTCCTCTTCTGCCGGTGGGTCGCAGGCCCGCCTACCTTGCAGGAGTGATTGGAAGCTCTGTCCCGCCGCGGGCCACTGGGCCTTTTCTGTCGGTGGTCACCCTTCCCCTACCTCATAAATCTTAACCTAAAGAAAACACTAACCCTACCCCTAGACCTAACTCTAGCCCTAATTATGGCTTTCACCCTAAACCTAACTCTAACCTGAACACTGACCCTAACACTAACACTAAACCTAGCTCTAAACCTGAACCTAACCCAAAACCTAAACTTAACACTAGCATAGCCATAACCCTAACCCTAAACTAGCTCTAATCAGAACTTTAGAACTTACATTTACACATAGCCTTAACACTGGGCCTAAACCTAACACAAAACCTAGCCCTAATCAGAGGCCTACAACTACCCTAAACATAATCATAATCCTAAATGTAGCCCTAACCCTAACCGTTGCCTTACACATAACCCTAGCTCAAAGCCTAACACTTAGCCTAAAGATAACCCTAGCCCTATTCCTAAACATAAACCTAACCCTAGCCCTAATCCTAACCTTAACCCTAGTACTAACCTTAGCTCTAAACCTAACATTACCCTAACCCTACCCTAACACTAATAATAACCCTAGCCCTAAACCTAACCCTATCTCTAACCCTAATCATAAACCTAACCCTCGACCTAACCCTAAATCTAACCCTTGCAATAAACTTAATCCTAATTAAAACCCTAACCCTTACCCTAAATCAAAACTGAACCTACTCCTAAAACTAAATTTAACCATAACCTAACCTTAACCCTAACCCTAATCTTATATCTAACCCAATACATTACTCTAAAACTAACGCTAACCCTAATGAAAACCCTAGCCCTAACCCCAACCCTAATCCTAACCATAACCATAACCCTAACCAAGACCTAACACTAAACATAATACACCCCCTAGCCCTAACCATAGCTTAAACCTAACCCTAACCCTAACCCTAGCCCTAGCCCTAACCATAACCCTAACTCTAGCCCTAACCCTAACACTAAACCTAGCCCTAATCCTAGTTCTAATTTAGCCCTATTCTTAACCCTAACCCTAACCCTAGAATTAAAAATAACTATAATTCTCACACAGGACCATTCCCTACTTCTAACCTTATTCCTTACTGTAACCCTAACCCAAGCCCTATCCCTAGTCGTAACCCTTACACTATCCTTGGCCCTAGCACTAACTCTAGATTGAAACCTATCTCTAAAAGTAACCCTAACTCAATGCCTCAGTCTAACCCTGAAACTAGCTCTAACCCTAATGCTAATCCTAACATTATCCCTAGCCCTAGCCCTAGCCCTAAAACGAAACCAAGCCATACCCCTAACACTAACCCTTATCCTAGACCAAACTAACCCTACACCAGCCCTAACCCTAGCCCTAATTTTAAACCGAACCCTAATCCTAAACCTTACCATGACCCTGACTCATACCAAATAGTAAACCGAGCTTTAAACATTACCCTAACCTTAAAGCTAACCATAACACTAGACCTAGACCTAAACCTAACCCTAAAACTAACCCTAATCATAACCATAGGTCTTACAATAGCCGTAACCATAAAACTAGTCCTAACTCTAATACAAAACTAGCCCTAATCCAAGCTCTAACACGAGTTTTAACCCTAAATCTAACCCTAACCTTAGTCCTAACCCTAGCTCTAAACTTATCCCTTACCCTAAGCCAAACCCTCACCCTAATGCTAACCATATTCTTAGCACTAATACTTAGCCTAACCAAAACCCTAACTCTATAACTTTAGTTCTAACCCTAGTCTTCATTCTAGATCTACCCATAACCCAAACCCTAACCCTATCCCTGACCATTATTCTGACCCTAACATTAATCTTAGGTCTAAATCTAAACCTAACCCTAAACCGAAACCTAACACTAGCCCTTATACCTAAACCTAACCCTAATACTAGCCCTAGACCTAAACCTGATCATAAATCTAGCCATAACTATATCCCTAGATCTAAAGACAAACTAGACCTAGCCTTAACAATAACCCTTAACCTAACCGAAACTCTAACTCTACCTCTAGAACTGACCCTAGTCCTTATTCTGGCTTTAACCCTAACCATTACCCTACCCGAACATTGTCCCTGACACTAACACTAACTCTAGCTCTAAACTTCACCCTAACCCTAAAACTAACCCCAAAACTACACCTAGCCCTGGCATTAACCATAAAACTAGTCCTTATCATTACACTAGTTCTTACATTAGCCATAGCCCTAACCTATCACAAAATCTAGCCCTAATCCAAGCCATACCTTAGAGTTAACCCTATAGCTAACCCTAACAATAACCATAACCCTAACCATAACCCTAAGCCTAACTCTAGACTTAATCCTAACCATAACCCTAGCCCTAACCCTAGCTTTAACCCTATCATTACCCTAAGATAACTAACCCTAGGCAGAACTCTAATCCTAGTACTAGCCTTAACCCTATCCATTATCCTACACCTAACCTAAATCTATCCCTAACTGTAACCCTAGACCTGACATTAGCCCTAGCCCTAATGCTATCCCAAACCCTAAAACAAATTCTAGTCCTCATCCTAGCCCTAAATATAGCCTTAATCATAACCCTAACCTAACCCTAGTTCTAACCCTAATACTAACTCTCACCCTTGCCCTAAACCTAGCTATAACCACATCCCTTACCCTAAACTAAACCCTAACTCTAACCCTAATCCTAGTGGTAACCCTTGCCTTATCCTTAGCCCTAGCACTAAATCTAGATTGAAACCTAACTCTAAATCTAAACCTAACTCGATGCCTAAACCTAACACTAAAACTAACCCTACCTCTAATGCTAATCCTAAAACTAGCCCTAACTCTAGCCCTAACATAACCCTAGCAATAATTTAGCCCTATCCCTAAACCTAACCCTAACCCTAGCACTAAGACCTAATTCTAACAATCACACTAGCCCCATCACTCATTCTAACCCTATCTCTTAACATAACCCTAACCCTAGCCCTAACCCTTGCCCTATCCTTAGCCCTAGCACTAACCTTAGGCAACATGTATCTCTAAATCTAGCCCTAACCTGAAGCCTAAACCTAATCCTAACACTAGCCCAAAGCATGACACTAATCCTAAAACTAGCCCTAACCCTAGCCCTAAAACAAAACCAAGCCATACCTCTAACCCTAACCATTAACCTAAACCAAACCCAAACCTTACACCTAGACCTAAACCTAGCTCTAATATGAGTTGGAAGCTGAACCCTAAAACTAAACCTGAACCTGACACTGACCCTAACACTTATAGCTCTAAACATCACCCTAATCCTAAAACTAACCCTAACACTAAACCTAGCACTAAAACCTTAAAACTAGCCCTAATTGTAAACCTAGTACTTACATTAGCTGTAACCCTAACCCTAGCCCTTAAAGAACCGAAAACCTAGACCTAATCCGAGCCCTAACCCTAGCTTTAAACCTAACCTAACCCTAACACTAACCCTAATTGTAACCATAATGCTAGCCTTAAACTGATCTCTAACTCTATCCATTACCATAACCATAACCATAACCATAATGATAACCCTAGGCATAAACTTAATCCTATCCCAAATTCTAACCCTTCCATTAGCCTAAACCTAACCTGAATCCTAAACCTAACCCTATCATTACCCTAACACTAACCCAAACACTAATTCAAGCCCAAACTTGAAACCTTAACCTATCCCAAACCCTAACCCAGACCTTGACCCTAATAATACCCCTAGCTCTAAACTTGACTGTAACCCAACACCTAACCCTTATCCTAGATGTAGCCCATAAACCTAACCCTAAAACTATCTTTAACCATAATTAGTATTCAAACCGAATAATAATATTAACAATAGCCCTAATTCGAGTCTTAATGCTAACCCTAAAACTAACCCTGACCCTGACTTCTATCCTAACAAGAACCGTAGCTATAAATATCACCCTAACCTTAAACCTAACCCTAGCACTCAACCTACCCCTAAAACTAACCCTAATGGTAACCCTAGTTCTTACATTAGCTGTTGCCCTAATCTTAGCCCTAACCCTAACACAAAAACTAGCCCTAAACCAAGCCCTAAACCTAGCTTTTTCTCTAACTCTAACCCTAACCATAGCCCTAGCCCTAGATCTAAATCAATCCCTTACCCTAAGCAAAACCCTAAACCTAAGAGTAATCCTAGACCTATCCCTAATCCTTAGACTAACCAAAACCAGAATCCTATTAATAGTCCTAACCCTAGCCCTCATTTTAGCTCTAACACTATCCCAAAACCTAACCCTAACCCTGACCATTATTCTGACCCTAATACTAAACCTAGATCTAATGCTAACCCGAACTCTAACCCAAAATTTATCATAATCCTATCCCTAGACCTAACTCTGAACCTAACTCTCAGCCTATTCCTAACCATAGCTCAGAACCTAAGCCTTATGCTAAACATAACCATAATACTAATCCTAATTCTAACCCTCATCTTAACCCTAACACAAGACATAATCCAAACCATAACCTTAGCCCTAAACTGTTAACTCTAACTCTATCAATTTCCCTAAACATAACCCTTACCAAAATGCTAACCCTAAGCTTAACCATAACCCTATCGCTTTCCCCAAAACTATCAATTAACCTAAACCTACCCTGAACCTTAAACCTAACCCAATCTTTACACTAACCCTAACTCTAATGCTAATCCGAGCCCTAACCCTAACCGCAAACCTAAACCAAACCCTAACACTGACTGTGACCCTAATAATTCCCCTAGCTCTAAACCTGATTCTTACCCTACCAAACCCTTAAACTAAACCTAGCCATAAATCTAACCCTAAAACTATTCCTAACCTTAACCCTAGACCTGATATTAACCCTAGGCATAATCCTAGCCCTAACCCTAATACAAACCCTAGCCCTTAATCTAGCCCTAAACATAGCCTTGATTTAATCCCTAACCCAAACCCTAGGCCTAACCTTAACACTAACCCTAGCCCTAATCTTAGCCCTAATTTAGCCCTATCCCCAACCCAAACCCCAATTCTAGCCCAAAGACTAACTCTAACTCTCACCCTGATCCTAATCCTAGTTCTAATCCTATCCCTTACTGGAACCCTAATCCTAAACGCTAACCCTTGGTCTAACCCTAGCCCTATTCATAGCCCCTGGACATAACCCTAAATCTAACCCTAACTCTAAATTTAACCCTAAACCTAAACCCAAACCTAACACTAGCCCTAATGCTAATGCTAATCCTAAAACTAGCCCTAACTCTAGCCCTAGTCCTAAAATAAAACTGAGTCATAGCCATAACCCTAACCCTTAACCTAAACCAAATTCTAACCCTACACCTAGCCCTAAACATATCCCTAATTCTAGTCTTAACCCTAACCCGGAAACTAACCCTGACCCTGACTCTTACCCTAACACTAACCCTGGCTCTAAACATCAACATCACTGTAAACCTCAACCTAACACTAGCCCTAGCCCTAACCCTAACCCTATAACTAGCACTAATCATAACCCTACTTCATACATTAGCCATAACCTTAACCCTAGCCCTAACCTAACCCCAAACCTAGCCTTAATCCGAGTCCTAAACCTAGATTTAACCCTAAACTTAAACCTAACCCTAACCCCAAAACTAGTCCTAATCCTATACATAACCCTAGCCCTAACCTTAGGTCTAAACCTATCCATTACCCAAAAAATAACTCTAATCCTTAAGCTAACCCTAGGCCTAACCCTAACCCTATCCATTACACTAAACCAAATCTAAACCCTAAATCTAACCCTGTCATTACCCTAAACCTAAACCTAACACAACCCAAACCCTAACCCTGACCCTGAACCTAAAAATAACCCTAGATGTAAACCTGAATCTTACCCTAAACCTAACCCTTACACTGGACCAAGCCATAAACCTAACACTAAATCTAGCCCTAATTATAACCCTAGACCTGACATTAGCCCTAGCCCTAATACTATCCCTAAACCTAACACAAACCTTAAACCTTATCCTAGCCATAAACCTAGCATTAATCATAACCCTAACCCTAACTCTACCCCTAATCCTAATACTAACCCTTGCCCTAGCCCTAAACCTAGCCAAAACCACATCCCTTACCCTAAACATAACCCTAACTCTAACTCTAACCCTTGTCATCACCCTTGCCCTATCCTTAGCCCTAGCTTTAACACTAGATCAAAACCTAACTTTAAATCTAACCCTAACTCTATACCTAAGCCTAAAACTAGCCCTAACCCTGATGCTAATTCTAAAATTAGCCCTAACCCTAGCCCTAACACTAACCCTAGCCATAATTTAGCCCTATCCCTAACCGTAAACCTAACCCTAGCCCTAAGAATCACTCATTCTGATCCCATCTGTTCACATAACCCTAACCCTATCCCAAATCCTAGTCCTAACCCTTGCCCTATGCTTAGCCCTAGCCCTAACCTTAGATAAAAACCTAACTGTAAATCTAACCCTAAACCAAAGCCTAAGCCTAATTCTAAGACTAGCCCTAACCCTAACACTAATCCAAAAAATTGCCCTAACCCTAACCCTAGCCCTAAAACCAAACTGAGCCAAAGCTCTAACCCTAACCCTTAACCTAAACCAAGCCATAAACCTACACCTAGCCGTAAACCCAGACCTAATTCGAGTTTTAAGCCAAACCCTAAAACTAACCCTGACCGTTACTCTGACCATAACACTAATCCGAAGTCTAAACATCACCCTAACCCCAAACCTAAACATAACAACAAACCTAGCCCTAAAACACTAAAATTAGCTGTAATCATAACCATAGTACTTACATTAGCTGTAATGCTAACCCTAGCACTAACTTAACCCAAAGGCTAGCCCTAATTTGAGTCCTAATACTAGCTTTAACCCTAACCTTAATCCTACACTAGCCCTAATCATAACCATAACCTAGCCTTAAACTGATCTCTAACTCTATCCATTACCATAACCATAACCATAACCCTAATGCTAATTTGAGCTCTAATTTAAACCTTAACCTATCCCAAACCCTAACCCAGAACTTGACCCTAATAATACTCCTAGCTCTAAACCTGATGCTAACCGTAACCTAATTCTTACACTAGACGTATACATAATCTTAACACTAAAACTATCTTTAACCATAATTCTGGACCTAAAATTAGCCCTAAAACTAATCATAGCCCTAACCTTAAAAGAAAAAACCCTAGCCCTCATACTAGCCCTAAACATAGCCTTAATCATAACTCTAACCCCATCCACAGTGCTAACCCAAATTCTAACCCTCACCCTACTTCTAAACCTAGCTATAAAGCAATCCCTTAACCTAAACTTTGCCCTAACTTTAAACCTAAACTCTAAACTCTAACTCTAAACTTTAACCCTAACCCTAACCCTAACCCTAGGCTTAAACTAAATACTAAACTTAGCCCTAATCCTAGCCCTAATTTAATCCTATATCTAATCATAACCCTAACCCTAGCCCTAAGGCTAACTCTCACCCTAGCCCTATCCCTAGTTCAAAACCTATCCTTTACCATAACCCTAACCCTAGCCATAACCTTGCCCTATCCTTAGTTCTAGCCCTAACCCTAGATCTAAACCTAATTCCAAATTTAACCCTAACCCTAAGCCTAAGCCTAACACTAACACTAGCCCTAACCCTTACCAGGACTATAACAAAACCGAACATTAGCCCTAACCCTAAACCTTAACTTAAACCAAACCCTAATTTACAAGTATACCTAAACCTAGCCCTAATTTGAGTCCTAAACCTAACCCTAAAACTAACCCTGACCCTGACTCATATTCTAACACTCACTGTAGCTCTAAATACCGCCATCAATTTAAACTGAAGCCTAACAGTAACCCTAGCTCTAATTAGAGTTCTAAATCTAACCCTAAAACTAAGCCTGACCCTGATTCCTATCCTAACACTAACTCTAGCTATAAATATCACCCTAACCTTAAACCTAACCCTAACACTAAACCTAACCCATACCCTAACACTAAAAGTAACCCTAATGGTAACCCTAGTTCTTACATTAGCCATTGCCCTAACCCTAGCCCTAACCCTAACACAAAACCTAGGTCTAATCTGAGCCCTAAACCTAGCTTTAACCCTAACTCTAACCATAACCATAGCCCTAACCCTAGCTCTAAACCAATCCCTTACCCAAGCAAACCCTAAACCTAAGGGTAACCCTAGACTTATCCCTAATCCTTAGGCTAACCAAAACACTAACCCTATTAATAGCCCTAACCCTTGCCCTCATTCTAGATCTAACCCTATCCAAAACCATAGCACTAACACTGACACTTATACTCACCCTGCCACTAATCCTAGGTCTAATCCTAACCCTAACCCTAAAAAATCTACCATATTCCTATCCCTAGACCTAATTGTGAACCTTACTCTCAGACTAGCCCTAATCATAGCTGAGAACCTACCCCTTACACTAAACATAACGTAACCCTAACCCTAGTTCTAACCCTAACCCTAACTCAAGACCTAATCCTAACCATAACCTAGCCCTAACCTTAAGTCTAACTGTATCATTACCCTAAACATAACCCTTATCCTAATGCTAACTCTAGGCATAACCCTAAATATATCACTATCCCCAAACTTATCAACTACCCTAAACAGACCCTGAACCCTAGACCTAATCCAATCATTACCCTAACCATAACCCTAATGCTAATTTGAGCCCTAACCCTAAACTCAAACATAAACCAAACCCGAACACTGACACTAACCCTAATGATTTCCCTACCTCTAAACTTCACTCTTACCCTATACCTAACCCTTACACTAGACCTAGCCATAAAACTAACCCTAAAACTATCTCTAAGCATAACCCTAGACCTGATATTAACCTTAGCCTTGATATTAGCCCTGACCCTAACACAAACCCTAGCCCTTATCCTAGCCCTAAACATAGCCTTAATTATAACCCTAACCAGAACCCTAGTCCTAACCCTAACACTAACCCTATTCCTAATCTTAGACCTAATTTAGCCCTATTCCTAATCTTAACCCTTAACTCTAACTCTCACCTTAGTCCTTACCCTAGTACTAACCTTATACTTTACTGGGACCCTATCCTATCCCAAACCATAGGTCTAACACTAGCCCTATTCATATCCCTAGCAGCAACTCTAGATTTAACCCTAACTCTAAATCTAACCCTAACACTTAGCCTAAACCTAAACCTAACACTCGCCCTAACCCTAAGGCTAATCCTAAAACTAGCACTAACCCTAGCCTTAAAACAAAACCAAGCCATAGACCTAACCCTAACCCTTAATATAAACTAAGCCCTAACCCCACACTTAGCCATAACTCTAGCCTAATTTGAGTTTTAAGCCAAACTCTAAAACTAACCCTGACCCTGACTCTGACCTTAACATTAACACTAACCCTAGCTCTAAACATCACCCTAACCCTAAACCTAAACCTAATAATAGATCTAGCCCTAACCCTAAAATTAGCCCTAATCGTAACCCTGGTACTTACATTAGCTGTAACCCTAAACCTAGCCTTAACTGAGCCCTATACCTAGATTTACCCCTAACCCTAACCCTATCGCTAATCGTAGCTATAACCCTAGCCATAACCCTAGATCTAACCCTAACTTTAACCCTAAACCTAACCCTATCGCTAATCGTAACAATAACCCTAGCAGTACCCCTATCTCTAACCTTATCCATTTCCCTAAACATAACCCTAACCCTAATGCTAAACCTGGGCCTCAACCTAACTGTATCCCTAATCCTAACCCTATCCATTACCGTAAACCTAACCTGAAACAGAAACCTAACACTCTCTTTACCCTAATCCTAACTCTAATGCTAATTCGTGCCCTAACATTAACCTTAAACTATCCAAAACACTAATCACAACCCTGATCCTAATAGGACCCTTAGCTCTAAACCTGACCCTAACCCTAAACATAACACTTACACTAGACGTAGCCATAAGCCTAACCCTAAAACTATTTTTAACCATAACACTAGATCTGAAATTAACCCCAGCCATAATCCTAGCCCTAAACCTAGGGTTAATCCTAACCTGAACCATAACCTGAGCCCTAACCAAATTCTAATTCTCGCCCTAGCCCTAAACTTACCTATAACCTCATCCTGTACCCTAAAACTAACCATAATCCTAATCCTAACCCTAACGTTCACCCTAAACCTAGGCCTAACTCAAAGCCTAGTGCTAATCCTAGCCTTTATTTAATCCTATCCTAACCCTAAACCTAGCCATAAGACTAACTCTAACTCTTTCCCTAGCCCTAACCCTAGTTATATCCTTAACCTTAATCCTAAACCTAGATCTAAGTCTAAATCTAAACCTAACTCTAAATTTAACTGTAACAATAAGCCTAAAACAAACCCTAACACTACCCCTAACCATAATGCTAATTCTAAAACTTGCCCTTTCCCTAGCCCTAGCCATAAATCAAAATCAAGCCATAGCCCTAATCCTAACCCTTAACCTAAACCAAACCCTAATCCTACATCTAGCCCTAAAACTAACTCTAAAACTAACCCTGACCCTGACACTGACCCTAACTCTCACTAATCCTAGCTCTAAACATCAACCTAACCTTAAATTAACCCTAACACTATATCTAGCCTTAACCTAACTCTAACTAGCCTTAATCATAACCATAGTTTGTACACTAGTCATTGCCCTAACCCTAGCCCTAACCCTTACACAAATCCTACCTCTAATTAGAGCCCTAACCCTAGCATTAACCCTAATACTAGTCCTAACCAGAACCCTAACACTAGCCCTAAACCTAACTCTAACCCTATTCCTTATACTAAGCCAAACCCTAACCCAAATGCTAAACCTAGTCCTAATCCTAATTCTTAGCCTAACTTAAACTCTAACCTTAATACTAGTCTTAATCCTAGCCCTCATTCTACCTCTAAACCTAACCCTTACCCTCATCTGACCCTAACAGTAACCCTAGGTCTAAAGCTGACCCTAACCCTTAACTAAACCCTAACACTAGCCCTACTGGTAACCCTATACCTACCTAAGCCTAACACTAGACCTAGACCCAAAGCTAATCCTAAATATAGCTATAATTCTAGCCCTAGACCTAAACAAAAACCTAGAACTAGCCCTAACAATAACCCTTACCCTAAACCAAACACTTACCATACACCTACACCTAGACCTAGTCCTAATTCTGGCTCTAACCCTAAACCTAACCCTATCCCAAACACTGACCCTGATTCTAACACTGAACCTAGCTATAAATATGACACTAACCCCAAACCTAGACCTAACACTAGACCTAGCCATAACCCTAACTCTAAAACTAGCCTTAAACATAACCCTAGCTCTTACATGACCCATAGTCCTAACGCAAGCCCTAAACTTAACACAAAACCTAGCCCTAATCCTAGGCCTAAACTTAGCTCTAAGCATAACCCTCAGCCTAACCCTAGCCCTAAACCTAGCCCTAAACAAAGCCTTTCCTTAGACCTAACCCTAGCTCAAAGCCTAACCTTTACACTAAACATAACCCTAGCACTATTCTAAATTCTAATTCTAACCCTAGCCCCAATCCTAATGTTAAACCTATCTGAACTTTAGCTCTAACCATATCTATTACCCTAACCCTAACACTAACCCTAATTAAAACCCTGTCCCTAACACTAAACCTTACTCTAACCATAAATGTAAACCTTGACCTAAACCTAAACCTAACTCTCGCCCTAGCCCTAACCCTAGATCAAACACTAGCCCTTACCCTAAGCTAACCATAATCCTAGCCCTAAACATAACACTTACCCTAACCCTAAAACTTACCATTAACCACACCCTATCCCTATCCCTAACCTAGCCCTAATCCTAGACTTAATTCACACCATAACCTAGCCCTAACCCTAGCTCTAAACCTATCCATTACACTAAACATAACACTAACCCTAATGGTAACCCTAACACAATCGCTAAACCTAACCCATTCATTACTCTAAACCTTAACTGAAACCTAAACTAAACCATATACATTACCCTAACCCTAAAACTAACCCTAATGCTAATTCGATCCCTAATCTTAAACCTTAAGCTAAACCAAATGCTAACCCTGAACCTGACACTGACTCTAATAATATCCCTAGCCCTAAAGCTGACCTTTAACTTAAACTTAATTCTTACACTAGACCTAGCCATAACCTAACCCTAAACCTATCCTTAACATTAACCCTAGACCTGATACTAGCCCTAGACCTGGTCCTAGCTGTAACCCTAACAGAAACCCTAGCCCTTAACTAGCACTAAACCTAGCCTTAATTCTAAACTGAGCCATAACCTAGTACTAATCCTAATTCTAAACCTCACCCTAGCCCTAAAGCTAGCTATAACCCCACCCATTCCCCTAAACTTAACCTTAACCCCAATGCTAACCCCAACTCTAGCCCAACCCCTTGGCCTAACCCTAACAATAACCCTAGTCTTAATACTATCCCTAATTTAGCCCTAACCATAATACTAACCCTATCCCTAATCCTAGCCTTAAGTTAGCCCTAACCCTAACCCTAACCCTAAGACTACTACTATGACTAACTCTAATTCTCACCCTAGCCATATCCATAGTTCTAACCATATTGATTACCATAACCCTAACCCTCGCCCTAATTCTAGCCCTAGCCCTAACCCTACATCTAACCCTAACTCTAAATCTAACCCTAACCCTAATCCTAAACCTCAACCTAACACTAGCCCTAACTCTGATGCTAATCCATAATCTAGCCATAACCACATTCCTAGCACCCCCCCAAAAAAAAAAAAAAAAAAACAACCATATCCGTAAGTCTTAACCTAAACCAAATCCTAACCGTACATCTAGTACTAACTTTGGCCCTAATTCGAGTTCTAACCCTAACCCTAAAACTAACCCTGATCCTGACACTGACCCTAACAATAACCCTTGCTCTAAACATCACCCTAACCCTAAATTTAACCATAGCACTAGACCTCACCCTAACCCTAACCTAAAACTAGCACTAATTGTAACACTAGCTCATACATTAGGCATAGTCCTAACCCTAGCTATAACCAAACCTAAAACCTAGCCCTAATCCGAGCCTTATCCCTAGCTTTAACCCTAACCCTAAACCTAACCCTAACCCAGAACCTAGCCCTAAACCTTACTCTAACATTAGCCAGAATTCAAACCATAACCCTAGCCCTATCACTAGCTCTAACCCTATTCTTTACCCTAACCGTAACCATAACTCTAATGGTAATCCTAAGCCTAACCCTAACCTTATCCCTAACCCTAACCTATTTCATTAATCTACAACTAACCTGAACCATAAACCTAATTCTATTATTACCCTAAATCTAACCCTAATGCTAATTCGAGCCCTAACTCTAAACCTTAACCTAACCCAAACCCTAACTCTGACCCTTCCCACAATAATATATCTAGCTCTAACCCTTACCCAACCCCTAAACCTAACGCTTATACTAGACCTAGCCATAAACCTAACCCCAAAACTATCCCTAACCATAACCTTAGACCTGACATTTGCCCTAGCTGTAGGATTAGGGATAGGGCTAAATTAGAGCTAGGATTAGGTCTATGGTTAGTGTTCAGTTTAAGCATAGAATTAGGGTTAGATTTAGGATTTAGATTAGGGTAAGGTTTGATGTTACAGCTAGGTTTAGAGGTAGGGTGATGTTTAGAATAAGGGTTAGGATTAGAGTTATGATTAATGCAAGGTTTAGGGCTAGGATGAGGGCTAGGATTTGTTTTAGGGTTAGGGCTAGGATTAGGAGTATGGCTAATTTCAAGTCTAGAAATATGTTTAAAGATAGTTTTAGGATTAGGATTATGGGTACGTCTAGTGTAAGGTTAAGGATTAGGGTTATGGTCAGGTTTAGGGTTAGGGGTATTATTCAGCTGAAGGTTTAGGTTAGGGTTTGGGAAAGGTTAAGGCTTAAAGTTAGGGATCAAATTAGCATTAGGGTAAGGGTTTGGGTAATGATAGGCTTAGAATCAGGGTTCATGCTAGGTTTAGGGAATTGGATAGGGATAGGATTAGAGATAGGGTTAGGTTTAGGTCTAGGCTTAGCATTAGGGTTAGGGTTATTGTTATGGTAATGTATAGGGTTAGGGCTAGTGTTATGCTTATGATTAGGGCTAGGGCTATGTTAGGTAGGGTTAGGGTTAAAGCTCCAGTTAGGGCTCGAATTAGGGCTAGGATTTGGGTTAAGTTGGTGCTAGGGTTAGGATTATGGCTAATGTAAGTACAAGGGTTATGATTAGGGCTAATTTTAGGGTTAAGATTAGGGCTAGGTTTAGTGTTAGGGTTAGTGTTAGGATTAGATTGATGTTTAGAGCTAGGGTTAGTGTAAGTGTCAGAGTCAGTGTCAGGGTTAGTTTTAGGATTTGGCTTAAAAAATTGATTTAGGGCTAAAGTTAGGGGTAGGTGTATGGTTAGGGTTTGGTTTAGTTTAAGGGTTAGGGATAGAGCTTATGACTCAGTTTTGTTTTAGGGCTAGGGCTAGGATTAGGGCTAGTTTTAGGATTAGCCAGAATTCAAACCATAACCCTAGCCCTATCACTAGCTCTAACCCTATTCTTTACCCTAGTGTTAGGGTTAGGGCTAGTGTAAGGGTTAGGGTTAGTATTCTGTTTAGGTTTAGATTTAGAGATAGACTATGATCTAAGTTTAGTGCTTTGCTATGGATAGGGCAAGATTTAGGACTAAGTTTGGGGCTAGGGTTAGGATTAGGGTAAGGGATAGGGTTAGAACTAGTGATAGGGCTAGTGTGAGAGTTAGATTTATTCTTAGGTCTAGGGTTAGGGTTAGGTTTAGGGATAGGGTGAAATTAGGGCTAAAATTAGGGCTAGGGTTAGTATTGGGGTTAGAGATAGGGTTAGAGTTAGGGTTAGGACTCATCTAGGTTTAGGGCTAGGATAAGGACTGGGGTTTTTGTTATGGTTAGGGCTAGGATTAAGGGCTAGCACTAATGCCAGGTGTGGGGTTACGGTTGAGGAGAGGACAGTTTTAGGATTAGGTTTATGGCTAAGTCTAGTGTAAGGGTTAGTTTAGGGTTAAGGGTCAGGTTTAGAGCTAGGGGAATTATTAGGGCTAGTGCTAAATTAGAGTTTGGTTGAGGTTAGGGTTTAGAGTTAGGGCTCAAATAAGAATTAGGGTCACCATTAGGGTAATGATAGGTTTTTGTTTAGGGTTCAGGTTAGGTTTACAGTAATTGATAGGGTTAGTGTTAGGCCTAGGGTTAGCATTAGGGTAAGGGTAATGGTTAGGATAATGGATAGGGTTAGAGATAAGGTTAGGGCTAGGGTTATGGTTAGGAATAGGTCTTGAGTTAGGGCTAGGGTTAGGGTTAGAACTAGGGTTAGTGTTAGGGTTATGTTTAGCATAAGGGTTATGTTTTGAGCTAGGTTAGGCCTAGGGCAAGGTTTAGGTCTAGAATTAAGTCTAGGGATAAGATTAGAGTATGGTTAGGGTTAGGGTTGGATCAGGGCTAGCATCATTATTAGGGGTAGGATTAGGGTTAGAGTAATGGATACAGTTAGATGTAGGCATAGGGTTAAGGTTAGTGTTAGATTGAGGTTTAGGTATAGAGTTAGGGCTATGGTTATGTTTAGATTTATGGTAAGGGTAAGGGTTAGGGTTTGAGCTAGAATTAGGTCTATGGTGAGTGTGAGGTTTAGGGTTAGGTCTAGGGTTAGTTTTCTGGTTAGGTTTGGGGTTAGGGTTAGGCCTAGGGTTATCAATAGGTTTAGGGTAATGGGTAAGTTTAGGGCTAGGGTTATATTTAGGATTTAGGGCTAGTGTTAGGGGTATATTTAGGGATAGGTGTAGGTTTATGTTTAGGGTAAGGGTTAGGCTTTCAGCTAGGGTTAGGACTAATTGAGAGTTAGGTTAGGGTTAGGGTTACGCTTAGGCCTAGGAAAAGATCTAGGTTTTGTGTTAGATTTAGGCCTAGGGTTAGAGCTGTGGGCAATGTAAGACCTAGAGTTATCATTATGGCTAGTTTTATAATTAGTATTATGGATCGGTCTAGTGTTAGATTTAGATTTTTGGTTAGGGTCAGGTTAAGAATTAGGTTTCCTCTTAAAGGCAGGGTCAGTGTTTGGGTTAGAGTTAGAGTTAGGGTTACAGCCAGAATTAGAACCAGGTTTAGGTCTAGGGGTAGGTTTAGTGTTTGTGTTATATTAAGGGTTACTTTAAGGGCTAGGGATAAGTTTTTGTTTAGGTCTAGGGCTAGAATTAAGACTAGATTTAGGATTTGTTTTAGGTTTAGGGCTGGAATTAAGACTAGATTTAGGATTTGATTTAGGTCTAGGGCTAGTGTTATGTTTTGGTCTAGGGTTAGGGTCAGGTTTAGACCGAGGGTTAGTGTTAGTGTCAAAATAATGGTCATGTTTAACATTAGGGTTTGGGATAGGGTTAGAGCTAGAATGAGGGTAGCGTTGTGACTATTAATAGGGTTAGGCTTTGGTTAGCTTAAGGATTAGGGATAGGTCTCGGATTACCATTTGGGTTAGGGTTTCACTTTGGGTAAGGGATAGGCTTAGACCTAGGGTTAGGGCTAGAGTTAGGGTTAGGGTTAAATCTAGATTTAGGGCTCAGATTAGGGCTAATTTTTGTGTTAAGGTTAGGGCTAATGTTATGGCAATGGCTAATGTAAGAACTAGGGTTACAAATAGGGTTGGGGTAGGGGTAGGTCTGGTGTTAGGGTTAGGATTAATGTTAGGGTTAGGTTTAATGTTAGGGTGATATTTTTTCTTTTTTTTTTGTTGGTTGTTCAAAACATTACAAAGCTCTTGACATATCATATTTCATACATTAGATTCAAGTTGGTTATGAACTCCCAATTTTACCCCAAATACCGATTGCAGAATCACATCAGTTACACATCCACATTTTTACATAATGCCCTATTAGTAACTGTTGTATTCTGCTACCTTTCCTATCCTCTACTATCCCCCCTCCCCTCCCCTCCCATCTTCTCTCTCTACCCCATCTACTGTAATTCATTTCTCTCCTTGTTTATTTTCCCATTCCCCTCACAACCTCTTATATGTAATTTTGTATAACAATGAGGGTCTGACTCCATTTCCATGCAATTTCCCTTTTCTCTCCCTTTCCCTCCCACCTCATGTCTCTGTTTAATATTAATCTTTTCTCCCTGCTCTTCCTCCCTGCTCTGTTCTTAGTTGCTCTCATTATATAAAAGAAGACATTTGGTATTTGTTTTTTAGGGATTGGCTAGCTTCACTAAGCATAATCTGCTCTAGTGCCATCCATTTCCCTGCAAATTCCCTGATTTTGTCATTTTTTAGTGCTGCGTAATACTCCATGGTGTATAAATGCCACATTTTTTTTATCCATTCATCTATTGAAGGGCATCTGGGTTGGCTCCACAGTCTAGCAATTGTGAATTGTGCTGCTATGAACATTGATGTGGCAGTATCCCTGTAGTACGCTCTTTTAAGGTCTTCAGGGAATAGTCCAAGAAGGGCAATAGCTGGCTCAAATGTTGGTTCCATTCCCAGCCTTCCCAGGAATCTTCATACTGCACCAGTTTGCAGTCCCACCAGCAATGTACAAGAGTACCCTTTTCCCCACATCCTCGCCAGCACTTGTTGTTGTTTGACTTCATAATGGCTGCCAATCTTACTGGAGTGAGATGGTATCTTAGGGTGGTTTTGATTTGCATTTCTCTGACTGCTAGAGATGATGAGCATTTTTTCATGTAATTGTTGATTGATTGTATGTCCTCCTCTGTGAAGTGTCTGTTCAGATCCTTGGCCCATTTGTTGATTCGGTTATTTGTTATCTTATTGTCTAATTTTTTGAGTTCTTTGTATACTCTGGATATTAGGGCTCTATCTGAAGTGTGAGGAGTAAAAATTTGTTCCCATGATGTAGGCTCCCTATTTACCTCTCTTATTGTTTCTTTTGCTGAGAAGAAACTTTTCAATTTAAGTAAGTCCCATTTGTTGATTCTTGTTAATAACTCTTGTGCTATGGGTGTCCTATTAAGGAATTTGGAGCCCGACCCCACAATATGTAGATCGGAGCCAACTTTTTCTTCTATCAGACGCAGAGTCTCTGATGATATCTAGCTCCTTGATCCACTTTCAGTTAACTTTTGTGCATGGCGAGAGGAGGGGATTCAGTTTCATTTTGTTGCATATGAATTTCCAGTTTTCCCAACACCATTTGTTGAAGATGCTATCCTTCCTCCATTGCATGCTTTTAGCTCCTTTATCAAATATAAGATAGTTGTAGCTTTGTGGATTAGTCTCTGTGTCCTCTATTCTGTACCATTGGTCCACCGCCTGTTTTGGTACCAGTACCATGCTGTTTTTGTTACTATTGCTTTGTAGTACAGTTTGAACTCTGGTATCGCTATACCTCCAGATTCACACTTCCTGCTTAGAATTGCTTTTGCTATTCTGGGTCTTTTATTTTTCCATATGAATTTCATGATTGCTTTATCTATTTCTAAAAGAAATGCCATTGGGATTTTGATTGGCATTGCATTAAACCTATAGAGAACTTTTGGTAATATCGCCATTTTGATGATGTTAGTTCTGCCTATCCATGAACAGGGTACATTTTTCCATCTTCTAAAATCTTCTTCTACTTCTCTTTTTAGGGTTCTGTAGTTTTCATTGTATAAATCTTTCACCTCTTTTGTTAGGTTGATTCCCAAGTATTTTATTTTTTTTTTTTTTGAGGATATTGTGAATGGAGAGTTTTTCCTCATTTCCATTTCAGAAGTTTTGTCGCTGATATACAGAAATGCCTTTGATTTATGAGTGTTGATTTTATATCCTGCCACTTTGCTGAATTCATTTGTTAGTTCTAGTAGTTTTTTTTGTAGACCCTTTTGGGTCTTCTAGGTATAGAATCATGTCTATCGCAAATAGTGATAATTTAAGTTCTTCTTTTCCTATTTTTATGCCTTTAATTTCTTTCATCTGTTTAATTGCTCTGGCCACTGTTTCGAGAACTATATTGAATAGAAGTGGTTATAGAGGGCATCCCTGTCTTGTTCCATATTTTAGAGGGAATGCCTTCAATTTTTCTCCATTGAGAATGATGCTAGCCTGAGGCTTAGCATAGATAGCTTTTACTATGTCAAGGTAAGTTCCTGTTATACCTAGTTTTTCTAATGTTTTGAACATAAAGGCATGCTGTACTTTGTTGAATGCTTTTTCTGTGTCTATCGAGATGATCATATGGTTCCTATCTTTAAGTCTATTGATGTGGTGAATAACATTTATTGATTTCCGTATATTGAACCAGCCTTGCATCCCAGGGATGAATCCTACTTGATCATCGTGAACAATTTTTTTTGATGTGCCTTTGTATCTGATTCGCCAGAATTTTATTGAGGATTTTTGCATCTAGGTTCATCAGAGATATTGGTCTGTAGTTTTCTTTCTTTGAGGTGTCTTTTTCTGGTTTCAGAATCAGGGTGATGTTGGCCTCATAGAATGTATTTGGCAGAGCTCCCTCTTTTTTCTATTTCCTGAAATAGCTTGAAAAGTATTGGTATTAATTTTTCTTTAAATGTTTTGTAAAACTCCACTGTATACCCATCCGGTCCTGGGCTTTTCTTGGTTGGTAGTCTTTTGATTGTTTCTTCTATTTCATCCATTGATATAGGTCTGTTTAAGTTGTGAGTATCCTCCTGACTCAGTCTGGGCAAATCATATGACTTATGAAATTTATCAATGTCTTCACTGTCTTCTATTTTATTGGAATATAGGTTTTCAAAATAATTTCTAATTTTCTTCTGTATTTCTGTAGCATCTGTTTTGATATTGCCTTTTTCATCCCGTATGTTTGTAATTTGAGTTCTCTCTCTTCTTCTCTTTGTTAGCATGGCTAAGGGTCTGTCGATCTTATTTATTTTTTCGAAGAACCAACTTTTAGTTTTGTTAATTTTTTCAATAGTTTCTTTTGTTTCAATTTCGTTGATTTCTGCTCTGATTTTAATTATTTCTTGCCTTCTGCTACATTTGCTGTTGTTTTGCTCTTCCTTTTCTAGGGCTTTGAGATGAAGTGTGAGCTCATTTATTTGTTGGTTTTTCCTTTTTTTGAGGAATGACCTCCAGGCGATGAATTTTCCTCTTAAAACTGCTTTCATTGTGTCCCATAGATTCTGATATGTGGTGTCTGTATTTTCATTTATCTCTAAGAATTTTTTGATTTCCTCCCTTATGTCTTCTGTAACCCATTGATCATTCAGTAACATATTGTTCATTTTCCATGTGATGTAGGATTTTTTCTTCCTTCTTTTATCATTGATTTCAAGTTTCATTCCATTATGATCAGATAAAATGCGTGGTATTATCTCCACCCCTTTATATTTACTGAGGGTTGCCCTATGGAATAATATATGGTCTATTTTTGAGAAGGATCCATGTGCTGCTGAGAAAAAAGTATATCCACTTGATGATGGTTGATATATTCTATATATGTCAGTTAAGTCTAGGTTATTGATTGTGATATTGAATTCTATAGTTTCTTTATTCAACTTTTGTTTGGAGGATCTGTTCAATGGTGAGAGAGGTGTGTTGAAGTCACCCATAATTATTGTGTTGTGGTCTATTTGATTCTTGAACTTGAGGACAATTTCTTTTATGAACGTCGCAGCACCATTATTTGGTGCATAAATATTGATAATTGTTATGTCTTGTTGGTGAATGGTTCCTTTTAACAGTATATAATGTCCTTCCTTATCCCTTTTGATTAACTTAGTCTTGAAGTTGATTTTATTCGATATGAGGATGGTTACCCCTGCTTGTTTACGACGACCATGTGCATGGTATATTTTTTTCCAACCTTTCACCTTCAGCCTGTGTATGTCTTTTCCAATCAGATGTGTCTCCTTGAGGCAGCATATTGTTGGATTTGCTTTTTTAATCCATGTTACCAGCCTATATCGCTTTATTGGAGAGTTTAAGCCATTAACGTTTAGAGTTACTATTGATATATGGTTTGTACTTCCAGCCATGTTTGATTATTTATCTTCTTTTTTTTAATTTTTAATTTAGTTTGCTTCTCCATGATTAGCTTTCCCCCTGCCCTGTCTTTACAGAGGCACTTCCCACTGATGGTTTTGGTTATTGTTTTTCATTTCTTCCTCTTGTAGTGTTTTGCTCAAGATGCTTTGCAATGCTGTTTTTTTGGCTGCAAATTCTTTTAGCTCTTGTTTATCATGAAAGATTTTTATTTCGTTGTCGTACCTGAAGCTTCATTTTGGTGGATACAGAATTCTTGGTTGGCATCCATTGTCTTTCAGTGTTTGAAATACGTTGTTCTAGGATCTTCTCGCTTTCAGCATCTGTGATGAAAAATCCATTGTTAACCTTATTGGTTTACCCCTGAATGTAATCTGCCTCCTTTCTCTTGTAGCTTTTAATATTTTCTCTTTGTTCTGTATATTGGATATCTTCATAACAATGTGTCTTGGCGTTGGTCTACTGTGATTTTGTGTTCCTGTATGCATCTACAATTTGTATATCTGTTTCCTTTTTTATTTCTGGAAAGTTTTTTGTAATTATTTCATTCAGCAGGTTACTCATTACCTTGGTTTGAATCTCTGTACCTTCCTCTATCCCGATGACTCGTAAGTTTGGTTTTTTTATGTTATCCCATATCTCTTGGATGTTTTTCTCGTGATTTTTTTCCAGCCTTTCTGAGTTGGCTAGACTCTTTTCAAGATGATATATTTTGTCTTCATTATCTGACGTTCTGGCTTCTACTTGCTCCACTCTGTTAGTGATACTCTCAATTGAGTTTTTAATTTGATTTATCGTTTCCTTCATTTGTAGAATTATTGTTTGATTTTTTTTTTGTAATCTCTATCTCCTGATAAAGATACTTAACTTCCTCTTTTATCTGTTTAGGTAATTCATTTTCAATGTGTTCTTTCACTGTTTGGATTTGCTGTCTCATATCCTCTTTAAGGTTCCATTCCATCTGTCTAAGGTATTCCTTGAGTTCTTTATATGACCATTTTTCTGATGACTCTAGATCCTCCTGAATATTTAGGCCATCCTTCATTGTTTGTACTCCTTTTCTTCATTGCTTTTTTATGCTGCTCACTTTACTTCTTGTTCTGTTTGACTGCTGAGTTACTGTTTACTCTTATAAATTTATTTGATGCTTGGGAGGAAAGATATTAGAAGGGAAGGGAAGAAGTTACTAAAGAGAATGAGAGTAGGCAGGTAGAATTCAAGGAAGGGGGAATAAGAAAATTGAAAAGAAATGAAAAGACAAAAGAAAAAAAAATAGAAAATAAAGAAAGAAAGAAAAAAAATTTAAAAAAATAATAATGATAATAAAAAATGAAAATTAAAATTAAAAAAATAATAATAATAAATTAAAAAAAAATAAAAACATTAAAAAAAGTTAAAGAACAACAACACCAACAAAAAATGAAAATGAAAGAAAAAGAAAAAAATAATCATAAATGCAGTCATAGAGTTCGATTAACTTCTCTTCCAGTAGGTGGAGCTGTGCCCACTGGGCCAAGCTTCTCCTCTCAATAGGTGGGAACCATTCACTGTGCAGCAGCTCTTCTTCCCAGACTGGGCGGGTCTCCAATCCTGAGTGCCTAGGGCCTTCTCTTGTGTTTCCTCAAGCCAGGCCCTACTCACCTGTGACGCTCACCACAATACTGGCTACACGCCAGGTTTGCTGCTCCTGGGAGCCCTGTTTTCATGAACGCCTGGGCACACTCTCCCTGTTTGCCTCCCTAGACCCTAAGTTTGTAGAGCTTGGGGCTGAGAACCCCCAGTGAATTTGCTTGCCCTCCGGTAGCCACGCCCCTGGTAGCTGGTGCAAGAGACCTCAGTTGTCAGCACTGGTGGGAGTGGTAGCCGGGAGTTCTGCACCGCGAGTCCCGCGCCACTCCTGATTCCCTCGGTCTGGCTGTCGCGCTCACAGGAGAGCTAGGAGGGGCCCTTACGGGAGAGCTGGGAAGGGCCCTTAAGGTTTCCCCGCTGTGTGGAGAGAGATGGCTAGGGGATTACACACCTGTCGCACTGGTTTCAATGAAGTTATCTCCTCCGCCCGTGACATCAGTTCTCTGCCATGGTGGTATCCCGTGCAAATGGTGACCGTTCGTTCCCTTTGCCGGGTGACCAATACAACGGGTGGGTCCTGACTGTCTCTCCCAAGCCCCGTTTCAATCCTGTGGCCACTGCCTATGAAGGCTCGGTTGGCTTTTACCTCTGTAAGTTCAGACGGGCTGACCAGTTATTTCAGGGGGATTGTTAGTGCTGAGTTACGAGAAGCAGACGAACTGGAGTTTGAATGCAGCCGATCCGGGCTCGGTGTGTGTGTTCTGAGGGGCCCAGACTGTTCGCCCCAGATCCACGTCAGCTCAGCATTGCCTAGTGATCCTGAGCAAACAGCATTTAGACAATTTATGACTCCCTATGCCCGCGCAGCTGGAGAGGTCAGAGACTTGATCTCTCCACACCCGCCGCCATGTTGGATCCTCCTCCCAGTTTTAAATTGCTTTATTGAGAATAGTACCATTGCCTTTGTCAGATGATTGTTTTTTATTAATTCTTCAGCAAAATTATGACTTGAGAACAAACCTGGTTCACGTTGCTGCGGGGCTCCCTGCGGCGGGCGAGGTGGTGGCAGCAGTGGCGGCCCAGCACCCCTGCTCTGGCCTAGGGTGATATTTATAGCTAGGGTTAGTATTAGGATATGATTCAGAGACAGTGTTAGTTTTAGGGTTAGGGTTAGGACTCAAATAAGGGCTAGGATTACTGTTAGAGTTCAGTTTAAGATGAGGGCAGCGTTTAGAGCTAGGGTGACTGTTAGGATATGACTCAGCATCAGGGTTAGTTTTAAGGTTAGTGTTATGACTCAAATTAAGTATAGGGTTACTGTTAGGGTTTAGTTTAAGTTTAGGGTGGTGTTTAGACCTTGGGTGAGTGTTAGGGTATGAACAGTGTCAGGGTTAGTTTAAGGTTATGGTTAGGACTCGAATTAGGGCTAGGGTTAGGTCTAGGTGTAGTGTTAGGGTTTGGTTTAAGTTAAGGTTTAAGATTAGGACTATTACTCAGTTTTTTTTTTTTTTTAGAAAGAGAGAGAGAGACATTTTTAATATTTATTTTTTTTTTAATTTTAGGTGGACACAATAACTTTATTTTGTTTTTATGTGGTGCTGAGAATCAAGCCCAGTGCCTCACACATGCTAGGCGAGCATGCTACCACTTTAGCCACATCCCCAGCCCAGAGATAGTTCTGTTTTTTATTGTTTTGGTTTTTGGTGGACACAACATCTTTATTATTTTTTTTGAATTTTCTTTTTATTGTTACTTAGGATCGAACCCAGCACCCCGTGCATGCCAGGCAAACACACTACTGCTTGAGCCACATCCTCAGCCCCTATTGCTCAATTTTGTTTTAGTCCTAGGTTTAGGGTTAGGGCTAGTTATATGATTAGCTTTAGGGTTAGGTCTAGTGTTTGTGTTAGACTTAGGGTTAGGGTTAGGTTAAGATTTGGAGTTAGGGTTAGATCTAGGGTTAGGGCTAGGTCTACGGATAGGGTAAGGGTTATGCCTAGGTTTAGGGTTGTGGTAAATGATAGGGATAGAACTAGGGATAAGGCTAGGGCGAGAGTTGGAGTTAGTGTTAGGGCTAAGGTTATGGTTAGTTTTAGAGATAGGGCTAATTCAGGGCAAGGATTAGAACTAGGGTTAGTGTTAAGCTTAGGCCTAGTATTAGGCCTAGGGTTAGGGTTAAGTTTAGGGTAAGGAATGTGTTATAGCTAGGTTTAGAGGTAGAGTGAGGGTTAGAATTAGGATTAGGGCTAGGGTTAGTGTTAGGGTTTTATGATTAAGGCTAGGGTTAGGGCTAGGATGAGGGCTAGTGTTTGTTGTAGGCTTAGATCTAGATTCAGGGCTAGGGATAATGTCAGGTCTAGTGTTACAGTTAGGAGTAGATTAAGATTAGGTCTATGTCTTCGTCTAGTGTAAGGGTTAGGTTTAGGGTAAGGGTCAGTTTTAGAGCTAGGGGTATTTTTATGTTCAGGTTCAGGGTTATAGTTTGTATTAGGTTAAGATTTAGGGATAGGGCTCAAATGAGCATTAGGGTTAGAGTTAGGTTTAGGGAAATGGATAGGGTTAGATTTAGGGTTCAGGGTAGGTTTAAGGTAATGGGGAGATTTAGGGTTTGCGATAGGGTTAGGTTTAGGCCTAGAGTTAGCATTAGGAATACAGTTATCATAAGGGTAATGTATAGGTTTAGGGTTAGGGTTAGGATTAGGGTTAGAGTTAGGGCTAGGGTTAGAGTTATTGTTAGGGATAAGGCTAGGGTTATGTTTAGGCCAAAGCTTAGGCTTTGAGCTATGCTTAGGTCTAAGGTGAGGGTTAGGGCTAGGTTTAGGGTTAGGGTTATGCTTATGGTAGGTTTAGGCTTTGGATTAGGGCTAGTTTTTGTGTTAGGTTTAGGTCTAGGGTTAGTGCTATGGGTAATGTAAGATCTAGGGTTCTAATTAGGGCTAGTTTTAGGGTTAGGGTTATGGCTAGGTCTAGTGTTAGGTTTAGATTTTGGTTAAGGGTCAGGTTTAGAGCTAGGTTTAGTGTTAGTGTCAGGGTCAGTGTTCAGGTTAGAGTTAGGGTGAAAGCCAGAATGAGGAGTAGGGTTAGGTCTAGGGGTAGTTTTATTGTTTGGTTTTGGTTAAGGGTTATTGTTAGGGCTAGGACTAAGTTCTTGTTTATGTGTAGGGCTAGAGTTATCACTAGATTTAGTATTAGGTTTAGGTCTAGGGGTAGTGTTAGGATTAGGTTTAGGTAAAAGTTTACTGGTAGGGCTTGTTTCAGGGTTCAGTTTAGGGTTAGGGTCAGGTTCAGACCTATAATTAGTGTTATGGTCAGAATAAGGGTGAAGGTTAGGGTTAGGTTTAGAGCTAGAATGAGAGCTAGGATTTGGACTAGAAATAGGGTTAGTGTTTGATTAGTCTAAGCATACAATTAGGACTAGGTTTAGCATTATGGATAGGGTTTGGCTTAGGATATGGGATAGGGTTAGTGCTAGGCGTAGAGCTAGGTTTAGGGTTAGGGTTAAATCTAGTTTTAGGGCTCAGATTAGGGCTATTTTTGTTTTGGGGTTAGGGATATAGTTAGAACTATGGCTAATGTAAGAGCTAGGGTTATTTTAGGGTTAGTTTTAGGGTTAGGGTTTGGGCTAGGAATGGTGTTAGCACTAGCTTTATGGTTAGGGTGATATATATATCTAGGATTAGTGTTTGGATATGAGTCAGGGTAAGGGTTATTTTTAGTTCTAGGACTCAAATTTGAGCTAGTTTATGGCTATTTGTAAGGTAAGTGTTTGGTTTAGGTTAGGTTTAGGGTTAGGGTAATGGCTCGGTTTTGTTTTAGGGCTAGAGCTAGGGTTAGGGTTAGTTTTAGGATTAGCAATAGTGTTCAGCTAGTAGTAGGGTGAGATTTAGGCTTAACGTTAGGGTTAGACTTAGAGTTATGGTTAGATCTAGGGTTAGAGCTAAGGTTAGGGCTAGTGTTAGTGTTACAGTAAAGGACAGGTTTAGAAATAGAAATAGGGCTAGGGTGAGAGTTAGATTTATTCCTAGAGCTAGAGTTAGGGGTTTGCTTAGGGTTAGGGCTAAATTAGGGCTAGATTAGCACTAGGTTTTGTGTTAAGGTTAGGCCCATGGTTAGGGCTAGAATCAGGGTTAGTGTTAGTGTTAGGGTTATGGTTAGTTTTAGGGGATAGGATGAGGTTATTGCTAGGTTCAGGGCTAGGGCGAGGGTTAAAATTAAGGATAGGAATAAGGTGAGTGTTCGGGTTAGGTTCAAGGCTAGTTTTAGGGCTAGGATGAGGGCTAGCATTGTTCTAAGGTTAGAGCTAGGATTAGGGCTAGGGCTAATGTCAGGTCTAGGGTTATGTTTAGACATAGTGTTAACTTTAGGTTTATGGTTAGATCTAGTGGAAAGTTAGGTTTAGGGTAAAGGTCAGGTTTAGAGCTAGGTGTATTATTATGGTCAGAGTCCGGTTTAGGGTTTGATTTAGGATAAGATTTAGGGTTAGGACTCAAATTAGCATTAGGGTTAGGGTTAAAGTCATGGATAGTGTTAGGTTTAGGTTTCAGGTTAAGTTTAGAGTAATAGGGTTAGTGTTAGTGATAGGATTAGGGTAAGGCCTAGGGTTAGCATTTGGGTTAGGCTTATGTTTAGGGTGAAGGATAGGGTTAGTGCTAGTGTTAGGGCTTGTGTTAATGTTTGGATTTTGGCTAGGTTTAGAGATAGGCCTAGGGTTAGTGTTTGTGTTAAGTTTAGGTGAAGTGTTAGGGTTTGAGCTAGGGTTAGGTCTAGAGTGAGGGTTAGGGTTAGAGTCAGGCTATGGTTAGGGTTAGGGTTAGGGTTATGGCTTGGGTTAGCATTAGGGTTAGGGTTATGTTTAAGGTAATGGATAGAGTTTGTGCTAGGATTTGTGATATGGTTACAGTTAGGATTAGGGCTAGGTTTAGGGTTAGGGCTAGAGTTATGTTTAGGGTAATGGTTAGAATTTGAACAGGGTTAGTGCCAGGGCAAGTGTTAAGGTTAAGGTTAGTGCTAGGGATAGGGTTAGGTTTACACTTAGGTCTAGATTTAGGGCTAGGATTAGGGCTAGGTTGTGTGTGAGGTTAAGGGCTAGTGTTAGGTGTTTGGGTAATGTAAGAGCTAGGGTTATGGTTATGGGTAGATTTAGGGTTTGTCTAGTGTTAGGGTTAGTTTTTTTGTTAGGATAAGTTTTAGAGTTAAAGTTTGTGTTAGGGTAAGTGTCTAGGGGTAAGTCTAGGGTTACTGTAAGGAATAGATTTAGGGTTATGTTTATGGTTAGATATAGTGTAAGGGTTAGATTTAGGGTAAGGGTCAAGTTTAGAGCTAGATGTATTATTAAGGTAAGGGTATGGCTTATAGTTTGGTTTAGGTTAAGGTTTAGTTTTAGGGCTTTAATTAGCGATAGTGTTAGAGTTAGGGTTTGGGTAATGAATAGGCTTAAGATTAGGTTTCAGGTTAGTTTTAGAATAATGGATAGGTTTAAGGATTGTGATAGGGTTAGTGTTAAGCCTAGGGTTAGCATTAGGGTTAGGATTATGGTTAGAGTAATGGATAGGATTAGAGCTAGGGTTAGGGATAGAGTATGGTTAGGATTAGGGCTAGGGTTAGGGTAGTGGATGGAATTAGAGCTATGCTTAGGGCTATAGTTAATGTTAGGATTAGGTCTACGGTTAGGTTAGGGATTGGGATATGGCTAGGTTTATGTTTAGGGTAAAGGTTAGGATTTGAGCTAGGGTTAGGTCTAAGGGCAGGGTTAGGGTTAGGGTCAGGACTAGGGTTAGTTTAGGGTTACACTTAGAGCTAGGTTTAGGCCTAGAATTAGGGCTAGGTTTTGTGTTAGTTTAGGCCTAGGGTTGGGGCCATGGGTAGTTAAGAGCTAGGGTTATGATTAGGTCTACTTTTAGGTTTATGGTTATGGCTAGGTGTAGTGTTAGAATTAGGTTTTGAATTAGGATGAGCTTTGGAGCTAGGTTTATGTTAGGGTCAGTGTCAGTGTTCAGGTTAAAGTTAGTGTTGGGGTTAGTGCCCAAATTAGGACTAGGGTTAGGTCTATAAGTAGGATTAGTGTTTGGGTTATGAGAAGGCTGATTGTTAGGGATAGAGCAAGGTTGTTGTTCAGGTCTAGGGCTAGAGTTATGGCTAGATTTAGGATTAGGTTTAGGTCTAGGACTAGTGTTAGGTTTAGGTTTAGGTATAGAATTACGTAGGGATAATGTTAGGGTTTAGACCTATGGTTAGTGTTAGCGTCAGTAGAAGTTTCAGGGTTAGGATTAGAGTTTGGGTTACAGTTAGAGCTAGAATGAGGGCTAGGGTTAGGACTAGTAATAAGGTTAGGGTTTGGGTTAGGCTATGGATTAAGGCAAGGATTAGGGTTAGCATTAGGTTTAGGGTTTGGCTTAAGGTAACAAATAGGATAATAGCTAGGGTTAGGACAAGGATTTGGGATTGGCTTACAGCTAGGTTTAGTGTTAGCGTTAAAGGTAGGGTTAGCGTTCAGATTAGGGCCAGGTTTTGGGTTAGGATAGTGTTAGGGCTACAGCTAATGTACGAATTAGTGTTATGATTAGGGCCAGTTTTGAGGTTAGTGTTATGGCTACTTCAAGTGTTAGGGTTAGGGTTAGTGTTAGCGTGATGTTTAGAGCTAGAGTTAGCGTTAGGGTCAGGGTCAGTATTCAGGTTAGAGTTAGGGTTAGGGTTAAACCCAGAATTATCACTAGAGTTACGTCTAGGGGTAGGGTTAGTGTTTGGGTTAGGTTAAGGTTTATCATTAGGGCTAGGGCTAGGTTTATGTTTAAGTCTAGGGCTAGAGATATGGCTAGATCTAGGATTAGGTTTAGCTCTAGGGCTAATGTTAGGGTTCAGTTTAAGTATAGGTTTATTGCTAGTGCTAGTGTTAGGGTTCGGTTGAGGGTTAGGGTCAGGTTTAAACATACGGTTACCATTAGGGTCAGAATAAGTGTCAGGGTTAGGGTTAGGGTTTGGGTTATGGTTAGAGCTAGAATGAGGGCTAGGGTTAGGACTAGTAATAGGGTTAGGGTATGGGTTAGGCTAAGGACTGGGGTAAGGACTAGGGTTAGCATTAGTGTTAGGGTTGGCTTAGGGTAAGGGATAGGTTTATAGCTAGGTTTAGGGCTATGTTTAGGGTTAAGGTTAGGACTAGGGTCCGGTTTAGACCTCCGGTTACCTTTAGGGTCAGAATAAGTGTCAGGTTTGAATTATGGTTAGAGCTAGAATGAGGGCTAGGTTTAGGACTAGTAATAGGGTTAGGGCAAGAGTGAGAGTGAGTCTTAGGGCTAGGCTTAGGGTTTGGTTAGGTATAGGGCTTAATTAGGGCTTGGAATAGGACTAGGTTCATGTTTATGTTTAGACCTCGGGTTAATTTTGGGCTTAGGTTTAGGTTTAGTGTAAATGATGAGGTTAGAGCTAGGTTTAGGGCTAGGATGGAGGTTAGAATTAGGGTTAGGGCCTGGGTTTTGTTAGAGTTATGATTAAGGCTAGGTTAAGGGCTAGGATGAGGGTTATGGTTTGTGTTTTGGTTAGGGCTAGGATTAGTGGTAAGGAGAATGTCAGGTCTAGGCTTACGGTTAGGGATAGTTTTAAGGTTAGGTTTATGGCTATGTTTAGTGTAAGGGTTAGATTAGTGTAAGGGTCAAATTTAGAGTTAGGGGTATTATTAGGGTTAGGGTGATGTTTAGGGTTTTGTTTAGGTTAGGGTTTAGGGTTAGGGCTCAAATTAGCATTAGGGTTTGTGTTAGGGTAATGATAGGGTTAGGATTAGGGTTCAGGTTAGGTTTAGCATAATGGATAGGTTACGGTTAGGCATAGGGTTAGATTTTGGCCTAGGGTTAACATAAGAATTAGAGCTCTGTTTAGTGTAATTGATAGGGGTAGAGCTAAGTTTAGGGCTAGGGTTTTGGATAGGATTAGGGCTAGTGTTAGAGTTATGGTTAGGGTAGGGTTCAGGCTATGTTTTGGGTTAAGGTTAGGGCTAGGATTACAGCTAGGGAAAATGTCAGGTCTATGGTTATGTTAGGGATAGTTTTAGGCTTAGGTTTATGGCTAGGTCTAGTATAAGGGTTAGTTTTAGGTATAGGGTCAGGGTTAGGGCTATGTATATAATTACAGGAAGGGTCAGAGTTAAGGTATGGCTTAGGTTAAGGTTTAAGATTAGGGCTCAAATTAGCATTAGGGTTAGGATTAGGGTAATGATAGGTTTAGGTTTAGGGTTCCGGTTAGGTTTAGGTTAATGAATAAGGTTAAGGTTAGTGATAAGGTTAGGGTTAGGCCTAGGGTTACCATTAGGATTATGGTTATGGTTAGGGTAATGGATAGGGTTAGAGCTAGTGATAAGGCTAGGGTTATGGTTAGGATTCTGGCTAGGGTTAGGGTGAGGGTTAGAGCTAGATTTTGGGTTGAGTTAGGTTTAGAACCAGGGTTAAGGCTCAAATAAGGACCAAGGAAACAAGCGGCCACCATCTTGGAGAGCTGAAGTAACCACTGCCACTCTCCGACAGATTGCAACAATAAAACAGGTGTGTGTTACTCAGCTCAGCTCCCATACAGTGGGGAATTCGCATAAAAGCTTTCCTAGGATTTCCGGGGGTGGGATTATCAGAGCGAGCCTGCATAAAGACGCAAGGAAAACTAGAGACACCTGACCTTCAACTCCCCCTCCCATTAGCGGTGAAAATGAAACCTGTCTAGCCAGTGCTGGGGGAGGGGCAAGCGGAAAAAATCAAAACAATAGAGTTCTGGGGTTCCCAATAGACACCCTCCACACCCAACAAACGGCAGGCCCAGAGTACAGTGTGAACTGCCGAGAGGCATCACTCAGGGGAAATCTGGTCTAGCAGGAGAAACCAGGACTAGCAGGAGAAACCAGGGGACTAGAGGCCAGGCCCTTGTGACTGGGCGGCTGGAGACCGCATGCCCGCCGGCGACAGTCCACCCACTGCCCGCGTGACTGGGCGGCTAGAGATCGCCTGCCTGCCAGCGACCGGGAGCTGAAACCAACCAGAGACAGTCCAGTCCCACCTCCCCATTAGGACATCCCGGCAAGGAGCCTGGGGCCAGCCATAGTAGAGAGGTGACGTCACTGGAGCTCATCTGACGGAATTCCTTCCCAGCAGATTCCACTTTAGCAGGCATAGTCTACCAACACAAAGGAGAGACAACAGAGATATACAAAACCAAAACAAATCTATAGAAGAGAGCAGAAACACAGCAATCAAATAGAACTGGAAAGTAACGTGACCATCATGAAAAAACAAGGGAAAAAAGGAGTGCAAACAATGCAGGACAACTTAATTCTACAGGAGGACCTAGAAGCATCAGAAACAGGGATAGGGAAAGAACTCAAGGCATACCTAACTCAGATGGAAAGGAATACTAGAGAAGACATGAGGCAGCAAGTCCAAGCAATAAAAGTATATTTTGAAAATGAATTAAACAAACAAATTCGAATGTCAAAGAACGAGCTTTACCAGGAGATAGAGATCTTAAAAAAATCAAACAGTAATCCTAGAAATGCAGGAAACTATAAACGAAATTAAAAACTCAAACAAGAATATTACAAATAGACTAGATCAAGTAGAAGTCAGAACATCAGATAATGAAGACAAAGTTTATCAACTTGAAAAGAATATAGTCAACACAGAAAAGATGCTTAAATCTCACAAGCAATCTATCCAAGAGATATGGGATGTCATAAAAAAAACAAATCTGAGAGTCATTGGGATAGAAGAAGGCACAGAGGATCAAACCAAAGGAATGGACAACTTATTAAATGAAATAATCCTGGAAAACTTCCCAGAGATGAAAGATGGAATGGATTGCAAAATCCTGGAAGCCTACAGGACCCCAAACATCCAAAACTGTAATAGACCAACTCCAAGACATATAATTATGAAGATAGCTAACATACAGAACAAGGAGAGAATATTAAAAGCTATGAGAGAAAGGAGGCAGATTACATTCAGGGGTAAACCAATTAGGTTAACGGCTGATTTTTCATCACAGACTTTGAAAGCGAGAAGATCCTGGAACAACGTATTTCAAACACTGAGAAATAATGGATTCCAACGAAGAATACTGTATCCAACAAAATTAAGCTTCAGATTTGACATTGAAATTAAAATCTTTCAGGATAAACAAAAGCTAAAAGAATTCACAGCCAGAAAACCAGCACTGCAAAGCATTTTGAGCAAAATACTACAAGAAGAGGAATTGAAAAATAGTGCCCAAAACTAACAGTGGGAGGTATCTCAGTAAAGTGGGAGAAAAGTAACCAAAGAGGAAAAGCTAGCCAAACTAAAATAAATAAATAAATAAACATGAGTGGAAGTACAAACCATATTTCAATTGTAACCTTAAATGTTAATGGCCTAAACTCACCAATCAAGAGACATAGGCTAGTAACCTGGATTAAACAAAACAAATCCAACAATATGCTGCCTTCAGGAGACTCATATGATAGGAAAAGACATACACAGGCTGAAGGTGAAAGGTTAGGAAAAATCATACCACTCACATGGCTCTCGGAAGCAAGCAGGAGTGGCCATACTCATATCGAATAAAATCAACTTCAAACCTAAGTTAATCAAAAGGGATAAAGAAGGACACTATATACTGTTAAAAGGAACCATCCACCATTAAGACATAACAATTATCAATTTGTATGCACCAAACAATGGTGCTGCAACGTTCATAAAACAAACTCTCCTCAAGTTCAAGAGTTAAATAGACCACAACACAATAATTATGGGGGACTTCAACACACCGCTCTCTCCATTAGACAGATCCTCCAGACAAAAGCTGAATAAAGAAACTATAGAACTCAATATCACAATCAATAACCTAGACTTAACTGACATATATAGAATATATCAACCATCATCAAGAGGATACACGTTCTTCTCAGCAGCACATGGATCCTACTCAAAGATAGAACATATATTATGCCATAGGGCGACTCTCAGTAAATATAAAGGTGTGGAGATAATACCATGCACCATATCTGATCATAATGGAATGAAACTGGAAATCAATGATAAAAGAAGGAAGGAAAATCCTACATCACATGGAAAATGAACAATATGTTACTGAATGATCAATGGGTTACAGAAGACAAAAAGGAGGAGATAAAAAAATTCTTAGAGACAAATGACAATGCAAACACAAAATACTGAAATCTATGGGACACAATGAAAGCAGTTTTAGAGGGAAACTCATTTCTTGGAGTTCTTTCCTCAAAAAAAGGAAAAAAACAACACATAAATGAACTCACACTACACCTCAAAAACCTAGAAAAGGAAGAGCAAAACAACAGCAAATGTAGTAGAAGACAAGAAATAATTAAAATTAGAGCAGAAATCAACGAAATTGAAACAAAAAAAAATTGAAAAAAACTAAAAATTGGTTCTTTGAAAAAATAAATAAGATCGACAGGCCCTTAGCCATGCTAACGAAGAGAAGACAGAGAACTCAAATTACTAACATACCGGATGAAAAAGACAATATCACAACAGACACTACAGAAATACAGAAGATAATTAGAAAGTATTTTGAAACCCAATATCACAATAAAATAGAAGATAATGAAGATATCGATAAATTTCTTAAGTCATACGATCTACCCAGATTGAGTCAGGAAGACACACACAATTTAAACAGACCAATAACAAAAGAAGAAATAGAAGAAGCCATCAAAAGACTACCAACCAAGGAAAGCCCTGGACCGTATGGGTACACAGCGGAGGTCTACAAAACCTTTAAAGAAGAATTAATACCAATACTTTTCAAGCTATTTCAAGAAATAGAAAAAGAAGGAGTTCTTCCAAATTCATTCTATGAGGCCAACATCACCCTGATCCTGAAACCAGACAAAGACACTTCAAAGAAAGAAAACTACAGACCAATATCTCTAATGAACTTGGATGCAAAAATTCTCAATAAAATCCTTGCGAATCAAATACAAAAGCATATCAAAAAAATTGTGCATCATGATCAAGTAGGATTCATCCCTGGGATGCAAGGCTGGTTCAATATACGGAAATCAATAAATGTAATCCACCACATCAATAGACTTAAAGACAAGAACCATATGATCATCTCGATAGATGCAGAAAAAGCATTTGACAAAGTACAGCATCCCTTTATGTTCAAAACACTAGAAAAACTAGGGATAACAGGAACTTACCTCAACATGGTAAAAGCTATATATGCTAAACCTCAGGCTAGCATCATCCTAAATGGAGAAAAACTGAAGGCATTCCCTCTAAAATCTGGAACAAGACAGGGATGCTCTCTATCACCACTTCTATTCAATTTAGTTCTTGAAATACTAGCCAGAGCAATTAGACACACAAAAGAAATTAAAGGCATAAAAATAAGAAAAGAAGAACTTAAATTATCGCTATTTGCAGATGACATGATAATATATTTAAGAGACCCAAAAGCGTCTACAAAGAAACTGCTAGAGTTAATAAATGAATTCAGCAAAGTGGCAGGATATAAAATCAACATGCATAAATCAAAGGTATTCCTGTATATCAGCAACAAAACTTCTGAAATGGAAATGAGGAAAACCACTCCATTCACAATATCCTCAAAGAAAGCAAGATACTTGGGAATCAACCTAACAAAAGAGGTGAAAGTTTTATCCAATGAAAACTACAGAACCCTAAAGAGAGAGATAGAATAAGATCTTAGAAGATGGAAAAATGTACCCTGTTCATGGATAGGCAGAACTAACATCATCAAAATGGCTATATTACCCAATGTTCTCTACAGGTTTAACGTGATGCCAATCAAAATCCCAACGGCATTTCTTTTTTTTTAAAATTTTTTATTGTTGGTTGTTCAAAACATTACAAGTTTCTTGATATATCATATTTCACACTTTGATTCAAGTGGGTTATGAACTCCCATTTTTACCCCATATACAGATTGCAGAATCACATCACTTACACATCCATTGATTTACATATTGCCATACTAGTGTCTGTTGTGTTCTGCTGCCTTTCCTATCCTCTACTTTCCCCCCTCCCCTCCCCTCCCCTCCCCTCCCCTCTTCTCTCTCTACCCCATCTACTGTCATTCATTTCTCCCCCTTGTATTATTTTCCCCTTTCCCCTCACTTCCTCTTGTATGTACTTTTGTATAACCCTGAGGGTCTCCTTCCATTTCCATGCAATTTCCCTTCTCTCTCCCTTTCCCTCCCACCTCTCATCCCTGTTTAATGTTAATCTTCTTCTCATGCTCTTCGTCCCTACTCTGTTCTTAGTTACTCTCCTTATATCAAAGAAGACATTTGGCATTTGTTTTTTAGGGATTGACTAGCTTCACTTAGCATAATCTGCTCTAATGCCATCCATTTCCCTGCAAATTCTATGATTTTGTCATTTTTTAATGCAGAGTAATACTCCATTGTGTATAAATGCCACATTTTTTTTTATCCATTCGTCTATTGAAGGGCATCTAGGTTGGTTCCACAGTCTTGCTATTGTGAATTGTGCTGCTATGAACATCAATGTAGCAGTGTCCCTGTAGCATGCTCTTTTTAGGTCTTTAGGGAATAGACCAAGAAGGGGAATAGCTGGGTCAAATGGTGGATCCATTCCCAGCTTTCTATGAAATCTCCATACTGCTTTCCAAATTGGCCTCACCAATTTGCAGTCCCACCAACAATGTACAAGTGTACCCTTTTCCCCACATCTTCACCAGCACTTGTTGTTGTTTGACTTCCAATGGCATTTCTTTTAGAAATAGATAAAGCAATCATGAAATTCATATGGAAAAACAAAAGACCCAGATTAGCAAAAGCAATTCTAAGCAGGAAGTGTGAATCTGGAGGTATAGCGATACCAGATTTCAAACTGTACTACAAAGCAATAGTAACAAAAACAGCGTGCTACTGGTACCAAAACAGGCAGGTGGACCAATGGTACAGAATAGAGGACACAGAAACCAATCCACAAAAGTACAACTTTCTTATATTTGATAAAGGGGCTAAAAGCATGCAATGGAGGAAGGATAGCATCTTCAACAAATGGTGCTGGGAAAATTGGAAATCCATACGCAACAAAATGAAACTGAATCCCTTTCTCTCGCCATGCACAAAAGTTAACTCAAAATGGATCAAGGCGCTAGATATCAAATCAGAGACACTGCGTCTGATATAAGAAAAAGTTGGCTACGATCTACATACTGTGGGGTCGGGCTCCAAATTCCTTAATAGGACGCCCATAGCCCTAGAGTTAATAACAAAAATAAACAAATGGGACTTACTTAAACTAAAATGTTTTTTCTCAGCAAGAGAAACAATAAGAGAGGTAAATAGAGAGCCTGCATCCTGGGAACAAATTTTTACCCCTCACACTTCAGATGAAGCCCTAATATCCAGAATATACAAAGAACTCAAAAAATTAAACAATAAGATAATAAATAACCCAATCAACAAATGGGCCAAGGACCTGAACAGACACTTCACAGAGGAGGACATGCAATCAATCAACAAGTACATGAAAAAATGCTCACCATCTCTAGCAGTCAGAGAAATGCAAATCAAAACCACCCTAAGATACCATCTCACTCCAGTAAGATTGGCAGCCATTATGAAGTCAAACAACAATAAGTGTTGGTGAGGATGTGGGGAAAAGGGTACACTTGTACACTGCTGGTGGGACTGCAAATTGGTGAGGCCAATTTGGAAAGCAGTATGGAGATTCCTGGGAAAGCTGGGAATGGATCCACCATTTGACCCAGCTATTGCCCTTCTTGGACTATTCCCTGAGGATCTTAAAAGAGCGTACTATAGGGATACTGCCACATCAATGATCATAGCGGCACAATTCACAATAGTTAGACTGTGGAAACAACCTAGATGCCCCTCAATAGATGAATGGATAAGAAAAAATGTGGCATCTATACACAATGGAGTATTACGCAGCACTAAAAAATGAAAAAAATCATAGAATATGCAGGGAAATGGATGGCATTAGAACAGATTATGCTAAGCGAAGCTAGATAATCCTTAAAAAACAAATGCCAAATGTCTTCTTTGATATAAAGAGAGTAACTAAGAACAGAACAGGGAGGAACAGCATGAGGAAAAGATTAACATTAAACAGAGACGAGTGGGGGGAGAGATAGGAAGAGAGAAGGGAAAGCATATGGAAATGGTAGGAGACCCTCAATGTTACACAAAATTACATATAAGAGGTTGTGAGGTGAAAGGGGGGGAAACAAGGGAGAGAATTAAACAGCAGCAGATGAGGTAGAGAGGGAAGATGAGAGGGGAGGGGAGGGGGGATAGTAGGGGATAGGAAAGGCAGCAGAATACAACAGTCTCTATTATGTCATTATGTAAAAATTGTGAATGTGTAACCGATGTGATTCTGCAATTTCTATTTGGGGTAAAAATGGGAGTTCATAACCCAATTGTGTCAAATGTATGAAAGATGATATGTCATGAGCTTTGTAATGTTTTGAACAACCAATAAAAAACATAAAACTCGAATTAGGGTTAGCGTTAGGGGTAGATCTATGGTTAGGGTTTGGTTTAGTTTAAGGTTAGTGTTAGAGCTATGGCTCGGTTTTGTTTTAGGGCTAGGGCTAGGGTTAGAGCTAGTTTTAGTATTAGTTTTAGGCTTAGGGCTAGTGTTAGGGTTAGGCTTAGGCTTCGGGTTAGGGTTAGATTTAGAGTTAGATTTTGATCTAAGGTTAGTGCTACAGCTATGTGTAGAGCAAGGATTAGGACTAGGTTTAGGGCTAGGGTTAGGGTTATGCTAAGGGATAGGTTTAGAACTAGTGATATAATAGTGTGAGAGTTAGAGTTAGTTTTATGTCTAGGGTTAGGTTTAGGTTTAGAGATAGGGCGGAATTAGGGCTAAGAGTAGGGCAAGAGTGAGTACTAGGGTTAAAGGTAGGGTTAGGATTAAGGCTAGGTTTAGGGCTAGGATTAGGACTGGATTTTTTGTTAGGGTTAGGGCTAGGATTAGGGCTAGGGCTTATGTCAGGTCTAGGGTTACAGTTGAGGATAGTTTTAGGGTTATGTTTGTGTCTAGGTCTAATGTAAGGGTTAGGTTTAGGGTAAGGTTCAGGTTTAGAGCTAGGGGAAATATTAGGGTCACAAATCAGAGTTAAAGTTTGGTTGAGTTTTGGGTTTAGGTTTAGGGGTCGAGTTAGAGTTAGGGTCAGGCTTAGGGTAATGATTGTTTGGTTTAGGGTTCAGGTTAGGTTTAGGGAAATTGATAGGGTTAGTGTTAGCTATAGGGTTAGTGTTAGGCCTAGGGTTAGCATTAGGGTAGGGGTAATTGTTAGGATAATGGATAGGGTTAAACTTAGGTTAGGGCTAGAATTGTGTTCAGGAATAGGTCTTGAGTTAGGGTTAGGGTTAGGTTTAGAACTAGGGTTAGTGTTATGGTTATGTTTAGCATAAGGGTTAGGTTTTGAGCTAGGGTTAGGCCTAGGGCGAGGTTTAGGTCTAGAATTAGGTCTAGGGATAAGATTACAGTACAGTTAGGGTTAGAGTTAGGATTAGGGCTAGCATTATCATTAGGGGTAGGGTTAGCGTTAAAGTAATGCATATGGCTAGTAGTAGGTATAGGGTTATGGTTAGTGTTAGATTGAGGTTTAGGTATAGGGTTAGGGCTATGGTTATGTTTACATTTATGGTAAAGGTTAGGTTTTGTGCTAGAGTTAGATCTATGTCGAGTGTGAGGTTTAGGGTTAGGTCTAGGGTTATTTTTCTGGTTAGGTTTAGAGTTATGGTTAGGCCTAGGGTTATCAGTAGGTTTAGGGTTAGGTTTAGGGTAATGGGTAGGTTTACAGCTAGGTTTAGTGCTAGGGTTAAGTTTAGAATTAGGGCTAGTGTTAGGGGTATATTTAGGGATAGGTGTAGGTTTATGTTTAGGATAAGGGGTAGGCTTTGAGCTAGGGTTAGGACTAATCAAGTGTTAGGTTAGAGTTAGGGTTAGAGTTATGCTTAGGGCTAGGTTTAGGCCCAGCATTAGCTCTAGATTTTGTATTAGGTTTAGGCCTAGGATTAGGGCTGTGGGTAATGTAAGAGCTAGGGTAATGATTATGGCTAGTTTTAGGGTTAGGATTATGGCTAGGTCTAGTGTTATGTTTAGATATTCGGTTAGGGTCAGGTTTATAGGTAGGTTTACTGTTAAAGGCAGGGTAAGTGTTTAGGTTAACATTAGAGTTAGTGTTATAGCCAGAATTAGGACTAGGTTAAGGTCTAGTAGTAGGATTAGTGTTTGGGTTAGGTTCAGGGTTATTGGTAAGGCTACTGCTAGGTTTTTGTTTTTGGTCTAGGGCTATAGTAAAGTCTAGATTTAGGATTAGATTTAGGTCTAGGGCTAGTGTTATGGTTTGGTCTATGGTTAGGGTCAGATTAAGACCTAGGATTAATTTTAGGGTCAAAATAAGGGTCAGGTTTAGAATTAGGTTTTGGTATAGGGTTAGAGCTAGAGTGAAGGCTAGGTTTAGGACTATTAATATGGTTAGGGTTTTGGTTAGCCTAAAGATTAGGGATAGGTCTAGGGTTACCATTAGGGTTAGGGTTTTGCTTAGGATAAGGAATAGGATTAGAGCTAGGGTTAGGGCTAGATTTACGGTTAAGGTTAGGTTTAAATCTAGGTTTAGGTCTCGAATTAGGGCTAGTTTTGTGTTAGGGTTAGGACTAGGGTTAGGGCAATGGCTAATGTAAGAACTAGTGTTACAATTAGGGTTAGGGTTAGGGGTAGGTCTAGTGTTATGTTTAGGTTAAAAGTTAAGGTTATATTTATAGCTAGAGATAGTGTTAGGATATGAGTCAGTGACAGTGTTAGTTTTAGGGTTAGGGTTAGGACTCAAATAAGGGCTAATGTTACTGTTAGGGTTTGGTTTAAGTTGAGAGCAGTGTTTAGAGCTAGGGTGACTGTTAGGATATGGGTTGGGTCAGGGTTAGTTTTAAGGTGAGTGTTAGGATTTAAACTAAGGCTAGGGTTACTGGTAGGGTTCTGTTTAAGTTTAGGATGGTGTTTAGAGCTAGAGTGAGTGTTAAGATATGAGTCAGGGTCAGGGTTACTTTAACGTTAGGGTTATAACTCTAATTAGAACTAGGGTTAGGTCTAGTTGTAGTGTTAGGGTTTAGATTAAGTTAAGATTTAAAGTTAGGGCTATTGATCAATTTTGTTTTAGTCTTAGGCTTAGGGTTAGGGTAGGTATAAAATTAGTATCAGGGTTAGGTGTAGTGTTAGTGTTAGGCTTAGGCTTAAGTTATATTTGGAGTAAGGGTTAGATTTAGGCTTAAAGTTAGGTTTAGCGTAAAGGATAGGGTTGTTTAGGGTTCAGTGTAGGTTTAGGGTAATGGAGTTATTTAGGGTTTATGATAGTGTTAGGGTTAGGCCTAGGATTAGCATTAGGAATAGTTATCATACGGGTAATGTATAGGGTTAGAGTAGGGTTATACTTAGGATTAGGTCTAGAGTTAAGGTTAGAATTTGGATTAGGGCTAGTAATTCTAGCTTGGAGTAGGGTTATAATTAGTTTTAGGGAAATGTAAGGTTTTAAGCTAGCGTTAGTTCTAGGATGAGGGTTAGGTTTAGTGTTAGGTCTAGGGTTATGGTTATAGTAATGGCCAGGGTTAGGTTTAGGGTTAGGTCTAGGGTTTTCATTTGAGTTAGATTTAGGTTTAGGGTAATAGATCAGATTAGATGTAAGATTAGCTTCAGGGTTTAGTTTTAGGGCTAGGTTTACTATTGGGTTTAGGGTAATGGTTAGGTTTTGAGTTATGATAAGAGTTATGGCAAGGATCAGGTTTAGAATTAAGTGTAGGTTTAGGTTTATGGTTTGGGTTAGGGTTAGGGCTAGGGTTATCATTAGGGTTTGGGTTAGAGTTAGGGTAATTGTTAGAGTTAGGGCTAGGGTTAAAGTTAGGATTAGGGATAGGGCTAGGGTTATTGTTAGTGATAGATCTAGGTTTATGTTTAGGCTAAGGTTTAGGCTTTGAGCTTGGGTTAGGACTAAGGTGAGGGTTAGGGCTAGGGTAGGTCTAGGGTTAGGGTTAGGGTTATGCTTAGGGTAGGTTTAAGCCTCTGATTAGGAGTAGGTTTTGTGTTAGGTTTAGGCCTAAGGTTAGTGCTATGAGTAATGTAATATCTAGGGTTCTATGTATGGTAATTTAGGGATATGGTTATGGCTAGGTTTAGTGTTAAGTTTATATTTTGGTTTAGGGTCAGTTTTATAACTAGGTTTATTGTTAGTGTCTGTGTCAGTGTTCAGGTTAGAGTTAGGGTTAGGGTGAAAGCTGGAATTAGGACTAGGGTTAGGTGTAGGGGTAGTGTTAGTGTTTAGTTTATTTAAGGGTTATTGTTAGGGCTAGGACTAAGTTTTAGTTTAGGTCTAGGGCTAGAGTTATCACTAGATTTAGGACTAGGGTTAGGTCTAGGGGTAGTGTTAGTGTTTGGTTTAGGTTAAGGATCATTGTTAGGGCTAGGACTAAGTTTTAGTTTAGGTCTAGGGCTAGAGTTATCACTAGATTTAGGATTAGGTTTAGGTTTAGGGCTAGTATTAGGCTTAGGTTTAGGTAAAAGTTTACTGGTAGGGCTAGATTCAGGGTTCAACTTAGGGTAAGGGCCAGGTTTAGACCTATAATTAGTGTTGGGGTCAGAATAAGTGTGAAAGTTAGAGTTAGGTTTTGGGTTAGGGTTTCAGCTAGAATGAGGGCTAGGGTTAGGACTAGTAATAGGGTTAGTTTTTGGTTTAGGCTAAGGATTAGGATTAGGACTAGGATTAGCATTATGGATAGGGTTTGGCTTAGGGTAAGGGTAGGGTTAGAGATAGAGTTAGGGCTTGTGTTACGATTTGGTTTAGGGCTAGGATTAGGGGTAGGTTTAGAGTTAAATCTAGTGTTAGGGCTTAGATTAGGGCTATTATTGTGTTAGGGTTAGAGCTAGGTTTAGGGATATGACTAATGTAAGAACTAGGGTTATGATTAGGGTTAGTTTTAGGGTTAGGGTTTGGGCTAGGTCTAGTGTTAGCATTAGCTTTAGGGTTAGGATGATATTTAGAGCCAGGGTTAGTGTTTGAATATGAGTCTGGGTCAGGATTAGTTTTAGTCCTAGGACTCAAACTTGAACTCGTATTATGGCTAGTTGTAGGGTAAGGCTTTGATTTAGGTTAAGGTTTAGGTTTAGAGCAATGGCTCGGTTTTGTTTTAGGGATAGGGCTAAGGTTAGAACTAGTTGTAGGATCAGCTAGTGGTATGGTGAGGTTTAGGCTTAAGGTTAGGGTTATATTTAGAGTTATGGTTAGATCTAGGGTTAGGGATATGCCTGGGTTTAGGGCTAAGTTTAGGTATAATGTTAGGGTTACGTTAATGGATAGGGTTAGAAATTGAAATAGGGCTAAGTTGAGGGTTAGAGTTAGTCTTAGGGCTAGGGTTTGGGGTTCACTTAGGGTTAGCACAAAATTAGGGCTAGGATTAGCGCTAGGTTTTGTGTTAGGGTTAGGCCTATGGTTAGGACTATGGTTAGGGTTAGTGTTAGTGTTAGGTTTAGGGTTAGTTTTATGAGAAGAGCTAGTTTTTAGAGATAGTTTTAGGGTTAGCATTAGGGTTATAGCTAGGTTCAGGGATAGGGAGAGAGTTCAAATTAGGGATAGGGTTAGGGTGAGGGTGAGGGTTAGGATTAAGGCTAGGTTTAGGGCTAGGATGAGGGCTAGGGTTTTGTTAGGGTTAGGCCTATATTAGGGCTAGGTCTAATATCAGGTCTAGGGTTATTATGGTTAGGGATAGTTTCAGGCTTAGGTTTATGGCTTAGTATAGTGTAAGGATTAGGTTGAGGGATAGGATCACTTTTAGAACTATGTTTTTTTTAGGGTCAGGGTCAGGGTTAGGGTTTGTTTAGGTTAAGGTTTAGTGTTAGGGCTCAAATTAGTGTTAGGGTTAGGTTTAGGGTTAGGGTAATGGATATGGTTATGTTTAGGGTTCAGATTAGGTTTAGGATAATGGATAGGGTTAGGGTTATAGATAGGTTTAGGGTTATCCTAGGGTTTGCATTATGTTTAGGGATAGGATTAAGGTAATGGATAGGATTAGAGGTAGGGTCCGGGCTAGGATAATGGTTAGGATTAAGGTTAGGTTTAGGATTGGGTTTAGGTTTAGGGTTAGGGTTAAATCTAATGTTAGGGCTTGGATTAAGGCTAACTTTTAGATTAGGTTAGGGCTAGGGTTAGGGCTATGGCCAATTTAAGATCTAGGGTTATGATTAGGGTTAAATTTAGGGTAGTGTTTGGTCTAGGTCTAGGGTTTGTGTAAGGTTTAGGGCAAGGGCTAATGACAGGTCTAGGGTTATAGTTAGGCATAGTTTTATGTTTACGTTTATGGCTAGGTCTAGGGTTATGGTGAGTATTAGGGTTAGGGCCATAATTATGACTAGGGTTAAGTCTAGGGTGAGTTAGTGCTTGGGTTAGATTAAGGGTTATTGTTAGGTCGAGGGCTAGAGTTATGGCTATATTTAGGATTAGATTTAGGTCTAGGGCTAGAGTTAGTGTTAGATTTGGGTATAGGTTTACTGGTAGGGCTAGTGTTAGGTTTCGGTTTAGGGGTACGTTCAGGTTTAAACCTAAGGTAAGTGTTACTGTCAGAATAAGGGTCATGGTTAGGATTAGGGTTTGGGTTAAGCTTAGAGCTAGAATGAGGGCTAAGTTTAGGACTAGTAATAGAGTTAGGGTTTGGGGTAGACTACGGATAAGGTTTAGAACTAGGGTAGCAATAGGTTGAGGGTTTGATTTAGTGTAAGTTATAGGGTTAGAGCTAGGGCTATGACCAGTGATAGGGTTAGGGTTAGGCTAGGCTTAGAGTTAGGGTTAGGATTAAGGCTAAGTTTAGGGCTAGGATTAGGGCTAGGGTTTTTTAGGGTCAGGGCTACCATTAAGGCTAGCACTAATGTCAAGTCTAGGGTTAGATTTAGGGATAGATTTAGGGTTAGGATTATGGCTAGGTATAGTGTAAGTGTTAGGTTAAGGTTTAGGGTATGGTTTAGAGCTAGGGATATTATTAGGGTCAGATTCAGGATTATGGTATGGGTTAGGTTAATTATTAAGTTTAGAGCTCAAATTAGTTTTAGGGTTAGGGTTAGGGGTATGGATATGGTTAGGATTAGGTTCAGGTTAGGTTTAGGGTAATAGATAGGTTTAGATTTATGAATAGGTTTAGGGTTATCCTCGAATTAGCATTAGGGTATGGTTAGGGTTAGGATAATGGATAGAGTTACAGCTAGGGTTATGGGTTAGAATTAGGGCTAGGCTAAGGTTTAGGGTTAAGGCAAGTTTTGGGGTTAGAGTTAGGTTTATGGTAAGGGTTAGGGCTAGGGTTAGGGATGTACTTAGGGTTAAAGCTGGTGTTAGGCCCTAGGTTAGGGCTAGGGTTAGGTCTACAGCTAATGTAAGAACAAGGGTTATGATTGGGGCTAGTTTTAGGGTTAAGGTTAAGGTTAGGTCTAGTGTTAGGGTTAGGTTTAGGTTTTAGATAATCTTTAGAGCTAGGGTTAGTGTTAGGGTCAGAATCAGGGTCAGGGTTAGTTTTAGGGTGAGGAACAGGACTTGTATTAGAGCAGAGTTTAGGACTAGGTGTAATCTTAGGGTTTGGTTTAGGTTAAGGGTTGGGGTTAGGGCTATTGTTCTTTTTAATTGTAGGGCTAGGGCTAGGTTAGGGCTAGTTTTAGGATAAGTGTTAGTGTTACAGCTTGTGTTAGTGAGAGGTTTAGGCATAGGGTTAGGGTTAGATTTAGAGTTAGGGTTAGATGTAGGATTAGAAGTAGGGCTAAGGTTAGGGCAAGTGTTAGGGTTATGATAAGGAATAAAGTTAGAACTAGGATTAGGGCTAGGGCAAGAGTTAGTCTTCGGGCTAGGGTTAGGTTAGGTTTTGGGCTAAATTAGGTATAGGGTCTGTGTTAGGGTTAAGCCTAGTGTTAGGCTTAGGTTTAGGTTTAGGGATAGGGTTAGGTTTAGGGGAAGGAATTGGTTATAGCTAGGTTTAGGGCTAGGTAGAAAATTGGAATTATGGTTATGGCTAGGGGTATGTTTTGGTTATTAATAAGGCTAGGTTTAGGGCTAGGATGAGGGCTAGGATTTGTTTTAGGGTTATGACAAGAATTGGGGCTAGGGCTAGTGTAAGGTCTAGGGTTATGGTTAGGGATAGATTTAGGGTTAGGTTTATTGCTAGGTCTAGGGTAAGGGTCAGGTTTAGAGATAGGTGTACTATTAGGGTTAGGGTCAGGTTTTGGGTTTAGTTTAGGTTAGGATTTAGGATTAGGGATTGAATTAGCATTTTGGTTAGGGTTAAGGCAATGAGACTGTTAGGTTTAGGGTTTAAGTTAGGTTTAGGGTAATTGATAGGGTTAGAGTTAGTGATAGGGTCAGGATTAGGCCTAGGGTTAGCATTAGGGTAAGTATTATGATTAGGGTAATGGATAGGGTTAGAGCTAGTGTTAGGGCTAGGATTATGGTTAATATTAGGACTAGAGTTTGGGTTAGGGTTAGGAGTAGGGATAGGGTTAGGGTTAGGGTTAGGGTACGGTTTAGGGTTTGAGCTAGGATTAGTTCACCCTAGGGTGAGGGTTTGGTTTAAGATTAGGTCTAAGTTAGAGTTACACTTAAGGTCTGGATTACTGTTAGTGTTAGGGCTAGGGTTATCATTAAGTTCAGTGTATTGGATAGGTTTAAATGTCAGGTTAGGTTAGTGTTAGGATTAATGTTAGTTTTAAGGTAATGGTTAGGGATTGAGCTTTGGTTAGGTTAGGTTTAGGGTTAGGGTTAGGGTAATGGATAGGTTTAGGGATTATGATAGGCTTAGGATTTGGCCTAGGGTTAGCATTAAGTCTAGGGTTAGGGCTAGTTTTAGGATTAGCATTAGGGTTATGGCCAGTGTTAGGGTGAGGTTTAGACTTAGGGTTAGGGTTAGGTTTAGAGTTAGGTTTAGATCTAGGGCTAGGTTTTGGGTTATGATAAGTGACAGGTTAACTATTAATAGAAATAGGGTGAGAGTTAAAGCTAGTCTTAGGGCTAGAGTTATAGTTACAGTTAAGTTTAGGGCTTAATTAGGCCTAGGGTTAGTGTTAGGTTAGGCCTAGGTTTATGTCTAGGATTAGTGTTAGGTTTAGGATAGGGTAAGGTATGATGTTACAGCTAGGTTTAGGGCTAGGGAGAGGGTTAAAGTTAGGGTTAGGGATAGGGTTAAATTTAGGGTTAGGATTAAAGCTAGTGTTAGGCTTAGGATTAGGGCTATGGTTTATGCTAGGGTTAGAGCTAGTATTAGGACTAGGTTAAATATCAGGTCCAGGGTTATGGTTAGGGATAGTTTTGGGCATAGTTTTATGGCTAGGTATAGTGTAAGGATTAGGATGAGGGTTAGGGTCAGCATTAGAGGTAGTGGTATTCTTGGTGTCAGGGTCATGGTTAGGGTTTGGTTAGGTTAAGGTTGAGGGTTCAAAATAGCATTAGGGTTAAGGTTATAGTAAGGGTAATGGATATGGTTAGGTTTAGGATTCAGGTTATGTTTATGGTAATGGATAGGGTAGTGTTAGGGATAGTGCTATTGTTAAGCCGGGGCCTATCATTAGGATTATGGTTAGGGTTAGGGTAATGGAAAGGGTTAGTGCTAGGGTTATGGTTAGGGTTAGGGCTAGGTTTAGGGTTAGGTTTAAATTTAGTGCAAGGATTAAAGTTAGGGTTAGGTTTGGGGTAAGGGTTAGGGCTAGGTTTAGTGTTAGAGTTAGGGTTAAAGCTATGGTTGGGTCTTGGATTAGGGTTAGGTTTGGGGTTATATTAGAGCTAGTGTTAGGGATATGGCTAATATAAGAACTAGGGTTATGATTAGGGCTAGTTTTAGAGTTATCATTAGGGCTAAGTCTAGTTTTAGGATCAGGTTTAGGTTTAGGGTGATGTTTTGAACTAGGGTTAGTGTTAGGGTCAGAGTCAGGATCATGGTTCATTTTAGGGTTAGGGATAGGACTTGAATTAGGGGTAGGCTTAGGGCTAGATGTAGGGTTAGGATTTGGTTTAGGTTAAGGTTTAAGGTTAGTGCTATGGCTCGGTTTTGTTTTATGGTGAAGGCTAAAGTAATGGGTAGTTTTTACAATTCGTGTTAGTGTTATTGCTAGTGATAGTGTAAGTTTAGGCTTAGGGGTAGATTTAGAGTTATGGTTAATTCTAGGGTTAGGGCTATGGTTAGGGATAGGGCTAAGGTTAGGGCTAGTGTTTGGGTTATGGCCAGGCATAGAGCTAGAAGTAGGAATAGGGCGAGGATGAGAGTTAGAGTTAGTCTTAGGGCTACTGTTAGGACTAGGGTTAGGGTTAGGCTTAGGAAAAGGGATGCCTGTTTGATTTCCACCTCCATTTCCATTTACCCATATAGGTCAAAATGAAGTGAAATCTTAAAATACAAAGTGTTCACAATAACGAACCATTGATTTGAGAAGGCCCAAAACTTGGGAGCATACTAAGGCTAGATAAAAGATGAATCCTGTCCAGTATCAAAGAAATTTGAACAAAACTAACTCTCACTCTAATATTACCTCTAACTCTAACCCTAGCCCTAACCCTAAACCTAACCTTAACCCTAACCTGATTAGAGAACAATTTATCCTAGAAGTCCCACACGTGGGAGCCTTGTGGGTCAAGCTAAGTGATGAATCCTACACAGCATCAAAAAAATCTGACCAAATAATTATGGGAGGTATTTAAGTACATGCAAATTTCCCTGTTTTCTCCTAAAGGACCCTTGGATATAGTTGTTTTGGAATGCTTAAGCTTAGGCCTACTTCCACATGGAACACACCAGAGTCCCTACAGAGAACTCATTAAGTGTGTGAAGTTTCAAGCAGCACAAACCCTGTTTGATTTTCACCTCCATTAACTTTCCCGTATAGGTAAAAATGAAGTAAAATCTTAAAATACAAACTGTTCCAGACAGCAAACCTGTGAACGGAGAAGGCCTAAGCTTGTGGAACAGAGTAAATCTAGCTAAAAGATAAATCCTGCCAAATGTCAAAGAATTTTGAATAAAACTAACTCTAACGCTAACGCTAGCTCTAATCCTAACCTTTCCCCTAACCCTAACAATTTTATGGAACTTTTGACCTTAGAAGTTCCAAACCTGGGCAGCTTAGTGGGGCAAACTAAGAGATGAATGCTGTGCAGTATCAAAGAAATCTGACCAAATAGTTGATGGAGTATATCAGTACATGCATATTTCCTTGTTATCTCCTAAAGGACTCTTGGATAAAGTTGTTTTTACTTGCGTCAGCTTAGGCCTACTTTCACAAGAACAAACCAGAGATTGCCCACAGAGAATTGATGGAGTATGAAGATTCAAGCAGCTAGCACCAACGCTGTTTGATTTCCAGTTCCATTTCCATTTACCTGTATAGGACAAAATGAATTGAAACTTTAAAATACAAACTGTTCCTTACAGTGAACCATTGAACCTAGGAGGCCCAAACATGTGGAGTATAGTAAGAATAGGAGAAAAATGAATCCTGCCCAGTACCAAAGAAATTTGAACAAAACTAACTCTAATTCTAATACTAGCTCTAACACTAGCTCTAACACTAACCTTAACACAAACACTAATCTGCTTAAAAAACTGTTGATCCAAGAAGTCCCAAACTTGGGTAGTCTAGTGGGATAAGCTATCAGATGAATCCTATGCAGTATCAAAGAAATATGACCAAATATTTGGGGTGGTAGTTCAGGTCATGAATATTTCTCAGTTTTCTGCTAAAGGGCTCTTGGATAAAGTTGTTTTTGCCATCTTCATCTTAGAGCTACTTTCACAAGAAACAAACAAGAGTGTTCCCACAGAGAACTGATTCAGTGTCTGAAGTTTTAAGCAGCTAGCACCAACCTGGTTTGATTTCAACCTCCATTTTCATTTACCTATATAGGTCAATATGAAGTGAAACCTTAAAATACAGAGTGTTCCTGATAGCGAACCATTGAAACAAGGAGGCTCGAACCTGGGGAGCATATTAAGGCTAGGTAAAAGATTACCCCCTCCAAGTATCAAAGAAATTTGAACAAAACTATCTCTCACTTTAACACTATATCTAACCCTAGCCCTAACCCTAAACCTAACACTAACAGTAACCTGATTAGAGAACCATTGATCCTAGAAGTCCCACACTTGGAGAGCTTGGTGGGGCATGCTAAATAATGAATCCTATGCATTATCAAAAAAATCTGACCAAATAATTATGGGAGAAATTTCAGTGCATGCATATTTCCCTGCTTTCTCCTAAAGGGCTCTCGGATAAAGTTGTTTTTGCATTCTTCAGCTTATGCCTACACTCACATGGAACATACCACAGTGTCCCCACAAAGAATTGAGGGTATGTTTGCAGTTTCAAGCAGCTAGCATAAACACTGTTTGATTTCCAGGTCCATTTCCATTTACTTGTATAGGTCAAAATGAAGTTAAATGAAAATATTAACTGTTCCTGACACCAGACAGTAAAACAAGAAAGCCTAAGCCAGGGAACAGAGTAAAGTTAGTTAAAGATGAATCCTGGATTGTATCAAAAAAAATTTGAATAAAAGTAACTCTAACCCTATTACTACCTCTAAACCTAGCCCTAATCCTAACCCTAAACATTAATATAGCCCTATCCCTAACTATATATTTAACCCTAATTTTAACTGTAACTATTGACCAAACCCTAGCTCTAACTCTATCCATTACCATTACCATAACCCTAACCCTAACCCTAATGCTAACTATAGCCCTCACCTTAACCTTTACTCTAGACCTGCTCTAACGCTAACCCTTCCCTAGCCATAAACCAAGCTCAAACCCTAAAAATTACCCTAAACCTAATCCTAACCTAGGACTAATCCTAACCTAACTCTAACTCTAGCCCTAATCCTAAACCATAAACCTAGATCCAACCCTAGCTGTAATCCTATCCATTACCCTAAACATAAGCCTAACCCAAATGTTAATAGGACTAAACCTGATCATATAACTATCCATAATGCTATTAAAAACCTTAAACCTAACCTGAACCCTAAATCTAACCCAATCCATTACACAAAACCTAATGATAATTTGAGCCTTAACCCTAGACCTTAACCTAAACCAATCCCAAACCCTGAACCTGACCCGAATAATACACCTAGCTCTTAACCAGATCTTTACCCTAAACCTAACCATTACATTAGACCTAGCCATAACCTAACCCTAAAACTATCCTTAACCATAATGCTAGACCTGACATTAACCCTAGCCCTAATCCTAGCCCTAGCCCTAACACAAACCCTCATCCTAGCCCTAAACCTAGCCTTAATCCTAAACTGTACCCTAACCCTAGGCCTAACCCTAAGTATAACCCTCGCCCTAGCTCTAAATCTAGCTATAACCCCATTTTTCCCCTAACTCTAACCCTTACCCTTACCCTAACACTAACCCTAACTCTAGCCCTAATGCTAGGCCTAAACCTAACACTAACATTAGCCCTAATCCTAGCCCTAATTTAGCCCTAACCCTAAGCCTACTCCTAACCCTAGCCCAAAGACTAACTCTACCTCTCACTCTAGACCTATTTCTAGTTCTAAACCTATCCATTATCATAACCCTAACACTAGCCTTAACCTTAGCCCTAATCCTAGCCCTAGACCTAAACCTAGATCTAACTATAACAAAAAATCTAAGCCTAAACCTCACCTTAACACTAGCCCTAACACTATTACTAATCCTAAAGCTAGCACTAACCTTAGCCCTAGCTCTAAAACAAAACTGAGCCATAGCACTAACCCTAACCCTAGACCTGACATTAGTCCTATCCCTAATTCTTACCCTAACCCTAACACAAACCCTAACCCTACCCCTAGCCTTAACCCTAGCCCTAATTCGAGTCCTATCCCTAACCCTAAAGGTAACATTGATCCTGTCTCTGACCCTAACACTAATCCTACCTCTAATCACCACCCTGGACCTAAACCTAACCATAACACTAGACCTAGACTTAACACTAACCCTAAAACTATCCCTATTCATAACCCTAGATCTTACATTAGACATAGTGCTACCCTAGCCCTAACCTAACCCCAAACCTAGCCCTAAAATGAGCCCTCACCCTAGCTTTAACACTAACCCTAGCCCTAACTCGGGCCTTAACACTTAAACTAAACCTAACCCTAAACCTAAACCTTGTCCTAACCCAAAACCTAACCTGAATCATAGCCCTAATCTTAACCATAACCCTAGTCCTAATCCTAGCTAAAATCCTCTCCATTACCCTAACCATAATCCTAACTGAATTCTAACCCAAGGCCTAACCCTAATAATAGCCCAAATCTAACCATAACCCTAGCCCTAATTGCAGTTCTAATCTTATTTGTTACCCTAACCATGACATAACCTGAACCATAGCCCTAATTTTAACCATAACCCAAGCCCTAACCCTAGCTCGAATACTATCCATTACCCTAACCATAACCCTAACCAAATTCTAACCCAAGGCCTAACCCTAATCATAGCCATAACCTAACCATAACCGTAGCCTTAACTGCAGCTCTAATCCTATCCATTAGCCTAACCATAACCCTAACCGAATTCTATCCCTCACTCTATCACTAACCCTAACCCAATCCATTACTCTAAACCTAACCTGAATCCTAAACCTAACCATATCCATTACTCTAACTCTAACCCTAACCTTAATGCTAATTTGTGTCCTAACCCTAAACGTGAACCTAACCCATACCCTAACCCTGACTCTGACCCTAATAATACGCTATCTGTAAACCTGACCCCGACCCTCAACCTCACCCTTACAATAGACCTAGTCATAAACCTAACTGTAAAACTATTCCTAACCATAAGCCTAGACTTGTCATTAGCCATAGCCCTAAACCTAAAACAACCCTAGCTCTAATCCTAGCTCTAAACCTAGACTTAATTCTAATCCTAATCGTAACCCTAGCCCTAAAACCTAATTTTATCCCTTTCCCTAGCCCTAAACCTAGCTGTAACATCATACCTTACCCTAACCCTAACGCTAGCCCTAACACTAACCCTAAAACTAGGCCTAAACCTAACAATAACCCTATCGCTAATACTAGCCCTAATTTAGCCTAACCCTAAACCTAAACTTAGCCCTACCCCTAAGACTAAGTCTAATTCTCGCTCTAGCCCTAGCCCTAGTTCTAAACCTATACCTTACCATAAACCAAAACTTAACTCCATCCCTAGCCCCAACCCTAGCCCTAACCTTCACCCTAGCCCTAAACATGGATCTAACCCTAACATTAAGCATAAACCTCACCCTAACACTAGTCCTAAAACAAAACCAAGCCATAACCATAACCTTAAGCCTTAACCTAAACCAAAACCTAACCCTACACCTAGCCCTAAACCTAGCTTTAATTTGAGCTCTAACCCTAACCCTAGAAATAACTCTGACTCTGACTCAGATCCTAACACTAACTCTAGCTCTAAAATGCTAACCCTAAAACTACCTCTGATCGGAAACCTAGTTCTTACATTAGCCATAGCCCTATTGCTATCACAAATTCTAGCCCTAATCAGAGCATTAACCCTAGGATTAACCCTAACCCTAACCCTAACCATAGCCCTAACACAAACCCTAAACTACCTCTAAAACTATCACTTACCCTAAGCCAAACCCTCACTCTAATGCTACCTTAGTGCTAACCATAATCCTTAGCCTACCTAAGTCTATTACTAGTCTTAACCCTAGCCTTCATTCTAGCTCCAACCCTAACCCAAACCCAAACCCTTATCCTGACCCTTATTCTGACCCTAACACGAAACCTAGGTCTCAACCTGACCCCAACCCTAAACAGAACCCTAACCAGTACCCCTACCAGTAAAACTATAACTAAATCTAACCATAAAACTAGCAATGGACCAAACCTAATCCTAAATAGAGTCATAAATCTAGCCCTAGTCCTAAACAAAACCCTTGCACTAGCCCTCACAATAACCCTTAACCTAATGCAAAGATTAACCCTATTCCTAGACCCAATGCTAGTCCTAATTCTGACCCTAAACCTAACCCTAACATGAAAAATGACCCTTACCATAACCCAAACCCTAGCTCTAAACCTTATCCTAACACAAAACCTAACCTTAACACTAGACTTATCAATAACCCTAACCCTAAAACTAGTCATAAACATAACAATAGCTCTTACATTACTCATAGCCCTAATGCTAGCCATAAACCTCCCACAATACCAAGCCATAATCCTAGCCCTAAACATAGCCCTAATTGTAAACCTAACTGTAACCCTAGACCTAACCCTAACCCTAACCCTTGCCCTAGCCCCAACCCTAGATCTAATGCTAACACTTACCCTAAACTTAATCCTAATATTAACCCTAGGCCTAACCCTATACTAGCCCTAATTCTAACCTTAACCCTAGCCTAACCTTAGCTCTAACTCTATCCATTTCCATTAAGATAAGCCTAACTTAAATGCTAACCCTAGGACTAATGCTTACACTATCCCTACCACTAACCTTTACCATTACTCTAAACTAACCTGAACCCTAAAACTAACCCTATCCATTACACTAACGCTAACCCTAACCCTAACACTAAATCAAGCCTTAACCCTAAACTTTAACCTAAACCAGACTCTATCCTGACCCTTACCCTAATAATATACCTAGCTCTAAACCTGACCTTTATCCTAAACCTAACCCTTACACTAGACCTAGCCACGACCTAACCCTAAAATTAACCCTAACCATATACTTAGACCTGACATTAGCCCTCGCCTTAATACTAGCCCTAAACCTAATCCAAACCCTAGCTGTCATCCTACCCCTAAACCTAGCCTTAACCCTAACCTGAAACCTAACCCTAGCCCTACCCCTGATATTAACCCTCAAATTAGCCCTGATCTAGCTATAACCCCATCCTTTCCCCTAACTCTAACCCTAACCCTTACCCTAACACTAACCCTAACTCTAGCCCTAACCATAGGCCTAACCCTAATACTAACCCTACCACTAATTCTAGCCCTAATTTAGCCCCAACCCTAACCCTACCACTAACCCTAGGCCTAAAACTAACTCTAACACTAGCCCTAGCCTTATTTCTAGTTCTAACCCTATCAGTTACAATAACCCTAACACAAGCCCTAACCTTAGCCCTAGTCCTAGCCCTAGATCAATTCCTAGACCTAACTATAACTGTAAATCTAACCCTAAACCTAAGCCTAAACCTCACACTACCACTTGACCTAACACTATCACTAATCCTAAAACTAGCCCTAACCCTAGCCTTAAAACAAAACAGAGCCATTGCCCTAACCCTACACCTTAACCTAAACCATAACCCTACAACTACCATAACCTCCTTACTCTAATTTGAGTCCTAGGCCTAAAACTAACCCTGACCCTGACTTATATCCTAACACTAACCCTAGCTCTAAATATCACACTAACCCTAAATAATAATGCTTACACTAGACCTAGACCAAACACTACCCTAAATTTAACCCTAATCATAACCCTAGATCTTAAATTAGCCATAGCCCTAACCCTAGCCCTAACCTAATCTAAAACTTAGCCTTAATCCAAGCCCTAACATTAGCTTTAACCCTAACCCTAAACTTAAACCTAATCCTAAATCTAGCCTTAATCCAAGCCCTAACATTAGCTTTAACCCTAACCCTAAACCTAAACCTAATCCTAAACCTAGCCTTAATCCTAACCATAATCCTATCCCTAACCCTATCTCCAATTCTCTCCATTACCCTAACCCTAATGCAAACCCTAGGATAACCCTAACCCTATCTATAACCCTAACACTCTCCATTACCCTAAACCTAATCTGAACCCTAAACAAAACTATATCCATTACCCTAACCCTAAACCTAACCCTAACACTAATTTGAGCCCTAACACAAACCTTAACTTAAACAAACCCTAACCCTTACCCTGACCCTAACAATAATCTAGTTCTAAAAGTGAACCTATCCCTAAACCTAATTCTAATATACTTAACCATTAAACCTAAATCTGAAACTATCCCTAACCATAATAACTCTAAACCTGATATTAGCCCTATCCCTAATATAGGCCTAACCCTAACAAAAACCCCAGCCCTCATCCTAGCCCTAAACTTAGCATTAATCCTAACCCTCACCCCCACCGTACCCCTATCCCTAATTTGAACTCTCGCCCTAGCTCTGAACCTAGCTATAACCCTAATGCTAACCCTAAAACTAGCTCTAAAAACTAGCTCCTTTCATAAAACTAACCCTAAACCTAACACTAACACTAACCCTAAACATAGTCCTAACCACAGGACTAACCCTAACACTAAACCTAGCGCAAATCCTAGCCTTAATTTTGTGCTAACCCTAAGTGAACCCCTAACCCTAGCCCTAAGACTAACTCTAACTCTCAACTTAGCCCTATTTCAATTTCTAACCCTATCCATTACCATAACCCTAACATTAGTCCTACTTAGCCCTAAACCCAGGCATACCCCTAACCCAAGATCTAACCATAACTCTAAATCCAACCATAACCTTAAGCCTAAACCTCACCATACCACTAGCTGAACACTATTGGTAATCCTACAACTAGTTCTAACCTTAGCCCTAGCCCTAAAACAAAATCGAGCCATTGCTCTAACCCTAAACCTTAACCTAAATCAAACCCTTACCCCACAACTAGCCATACCATGGGCTCAAATTTGAGTCCTAGGACTAAAATTAACCCTGACCCAGACTCATATCCAAATACTAAAACCTAGCTCTAAATATCATCCTATCCCCATAGCTCATGCTAACACTAGACCTAGCAAAAACCCTAACCCTAAAACTAACCCTAATCATAACCCTAGTTCTTACATTTGCCATAGCCCTAACCCTAGCTCTAACCCTAACACAATAATAGCCCTAATCTGAGCCCTAACACTAGATTTAAATCTAAACCTAAACCCAAACCTAGTCCTAACCCTAACCCTAACACTAGCCCTAACTCTAGCTCTAACCCTATCCCTTATCCTAAGCCAAACCCTATGCATAATGCTAATCCTAGTCCTAATCCTAATCCTTAGACTAAATCAAACACTAACCATAGTACTACTCCTAATGCTAGCTCTCATTCTATCTCTAACCCTAACCCAAAACCTAACCCTAACTTTTACCCTTATTCTGACCCTAACATTAATTATAGGTCTAAACCTGACCCTTACCCTAAACTGAACCCTGAATCTAGCCCTATCAGTAAACCTTTACCTAAACCTATGCCTAACACTAGCCCTAGACCTAAAGCTAATCCTAAATCTAGCGATACTCTAGCCCTAGACCTAAACTAAAACTTAGTGCTAGCCCTAACAATAACCCTTAACCTAAACCAAACACTAACACTACCCCTAGACCTAACCCTAGTCCTAATTCATGCTTTCACCCTAACCCTAACTCTAACCTGAATACTGACACTGACACTAACAATAAACCTAACCATAAACCTGACCCTAATCCAAAATATAAACCTAACACTAGACCTAACCATAACCCTATCCCTAAAACTACAATAATTAGAACCCTAGACCTTACATTACCCATAGCACTAACCTGAGGCCTAAACCTAATACAAAACCTAGTCCTAATCAGAGGCCTAAACCTACCCTAAGCATAACACTAACCCTAACCCTAGACCTACCCTAACCCTAACCCTCACCTTAGTCCTAACAATAGCTCAAAGCCTAAACCTTAGCCTAAACATAATCCTAGCCCTATCACTAACAATAACCCTAACCCTAGCCCTAATCCTAAACTTAACCCTAGCCCTAACCCTAACAATTGCCCTAACTCTAACCCTAACCCTAATGATAACTCTAGCCTTAACCCTCACTGAAAACCTAACCCAAACCATAAAACTAACTCTACACCTAACCCTAAACCTGATCCTTGCCATAACCCTCACCCTAACTCAAACCCTAACACTTTCCCTAAACTCAATAGTAAACCTAGCCCTAAACTAAACTTAATCCTAAAGCTAACCTTACGTCTAATCCAATCTATTATCCTAAACCTAAATCTAACTCAAATGAAAACCCTAGCACTAATCCTAAACCTAAACCTTATCATCACTATAACCATAACCCTGGACCTAACATTAAAACTAACCCTCACCCTAGAACTAACCCTAGCTCAAAACCTTACCTTTACCCTAAACCTAATTATAACCCTACTCTAAGCTAGGGTTACTAGCCCTAATCCAAATGCTAACATTAACTCTAGCCCTAATCTTAACCATAACCCTAACTCTAAACCTATATATTACCTGTATGATAACCCTATTCCTAATGCTAACCCTAGGCCTAATCCTAACCCTATTGCAAACCCTAAATCTCTCCATTACATTAAACCTACACTGAACCCTAAACCTAACCCTATCCATTACACTAAACCTAACTTTAACCCTAGAGCTAACCCTTACTCCAAATCTTAACCTAAGCCTAAGCCTAAGCCTAAGCCTAACACTAATACTATGCCTAACCCTAATACTAATTTTATACCTAGCCCTAACCCTAAGCATAAGACTAAAACAAAATTGAGCAATAGCCCTAACTTTAAACCTTAACTTAATCTAACCCTAACACTACAACTAGACCTAACCCTAGCCCTAATTAGAGTCATAACCCTAACCTTAAACTAACCCTGACCCAACCAATATCCTAACATTCACCCTAGCTCTAAACACTGCGCTTAAATTAAACCAAACCCTAACAGTAATACAAGCCCTTATTTGAGTCCTAACCCTAATCCTAAAACTAACACTGTCACTGACTCATATCCTAACACTATCTCTAGCTATAAATATAACCTTAACTTTTAACCTAACCATAACACTAGACCTACCCCTACCCCTAACCCTAATTGTAACACTAGTTCTTACATTAATCATTGCCTTAACACTAGTCCTAACCCTAACACAAAACTAGCTCTAATTCAAGACCTAAACCTAGATTTAAACCTAACCTTAACCGTAAATCTAGCCCTAACCCTAGCTCTAATCCTATCCCTTATCCTAAGCAAAACCCTAACCCTAATGGTAACCCTAGACCTATCCCTAATCCTTAGGCTAACCAAAACCCTAACCCTATTAATAGTCCTAACCCTAGCCCTCACTCTAGATCTAACCCAATCCCAAACCCTAATTCTAACCCTAACCCTTATTCTGACCCTAAAACTAATCCTAGGTCTAAACCTGAACCTAACCCTAGACCAAACCATAACACTAGCCCTAGATCTAAACCTAATCTTAATCTAGACTTAATTCTAGCCCCAGACCTAAACAAAAACATAGCCTTAGCCCTAACAATAACCCTGAACCTAACCCAAACACTAACCCTACCACTAGACCTAAACCTAGTCCTAATTCTGGCTGTAATCTTAACTCTAACTCTAAACTGAACACAGACCCTACCATTAACAATAAACCTACCTCTAAACCTGACCCTAACTGAATATCTAAACCTAACACTAGACCTAGCCATAACCCTAACCCTAAAACTAGCCATAATCATTACCCACAGCCCTAACCCTAGGCCTAAACCTAACACAAAACCTAGAGTTAATGCTAGGCCTAAACCTAGCCCTAAGTGTAACCCTAACCCAAACCCTAATCTAACACTCGATTAGTCCTAACCCGAGCTCAAAGACTAACCCTTACCCTAAACATAAACCTACACCTATCCCTAAATATACTCCTAACACTAGCCCTTTCATAAACTTAACTCTAGCCCTAAACCTAGATCTAAACCTACCCATTACCCGAAATCTAACCCTAAACCTATTGATAGCCCTAGGCCTAAACATAAATAAAATCTAAACAGAAAAATAACCCTAGACCTATAAACCTCACACTCAACATAGACCTAACTCTAGCACAAACCCTAACCCTTTCCATAATCCTAAACATAATCATAGCCCTAATCCTAAACCTAAACCTCAATCTAACACTAAGCATAACCCTATACCTACATCTAGCCATATTCATTACTCTACCCCTACCCCTACCCCTAATGATGACGCTAGCCCTAATCCTAACTCTAACCCTAATTAACTGTACTGTAATCTTATCCCTAGACCTAATTCTAGAACTAACCCTAGCCCTAGGCCTAACCTGAGCTCAAAACCTAACTCTTTTGCTAAACATAACCCTAATACTAACCCTAGTTCTAACCGTAACCCTAGCCCTAACCCAAGACCTATTCCTAACCATAAACCAAGCCCTAAGCTTAGCTCTAACGCTATCCATTATCCTAACCATTACCCCTACCTAATGCTAACAAGAGGTATAACACTAACCCTATCACTAATCCTAACCCTATCAATTACTCTAAACCTAACCTGAACCCTAAACAAAACCCTATCATTACCCTAACCCTTACCCTAATGCTAATTTGAGCCCTAACCCAAAACCCTAAACTCAACCAAACTCTAATGCTGACCTTGACTCTAAAAATTCCCTAGCTCTAAACCTGAACCTTACCCTAAATATAACCCTTACATTAGACATATCCACAAACATAACCCTAAAACTATCCTCAACCATAACCCTAAACCTGACATTAACCCTAGCCCTAATCCTAACCCTAGCCCTAAATAAAAAACCTAGTCCTTATCCTAGCTCTAAACCTAGCCTTAATACTAGCACTAACCCTAACCCTAGCTCTAACTCTAATACTAACCCTAGCCCTAATCTTAGCCCTAATTCCACCCTATTCCTAAACCTAACCCTCAACCTAGATCTAGGGTAAAGAATGGGTTAGGTTTGGGGATAGGGTTATGGTTAGCATTAGGGTTAGGGATATGTTTTGTGTAATGGTTAGGTTTAGAGCTTGGGTTACAGCTAGGTTATGGTTTGGATTAAGTCTAGGATTATGGTTAGGTTTAGGGATAGGGCTAGGGTTTGGTTTAAGGTAAGTATTAGGGTTAGGGTAAGTGTTATGGTTAGAGATAAGGTTATGGTTAGGTTACGGTAAAGGTTAGTGTTTGAGCTAGGATTAGAGCTAGGGTGAGGGTTAGGTTTAAGTTTAGGTCTATGGTTATGTTTAAGTTTATGGTTTTGTTTAGGGTTAGGGTTATGGCTAGGGTTTTAATTAGGTTGGGGTTAAGTTTAGGGTAATGGATAATATTAGATGTAGTGTTAGGGTTAGGGTTAGGGTATGAATTAGGGTTAGTGGTAGCGTTAGGGCTAGGGCTAAAGTAGGGATAGGATTAGTGCTAGGGTTAGTGTTAGTATTAGGTTTAAGGTTAAGGCTACAGTTAGGGTTTGTGTAATTGTTAGGATTAGGGTTAGTTTTAGGGGATGTGCTGGGGTTATCGCTAGGTTCAGGGTGAGGTGGAGGATTAAAATTAGGGATATAGCCAGGGTGAGGGTTTTCATTAGGTTTAAGGATAGGTTTAGGGCTAGGATGTGGGCTAGGTTTTGTGTTAGGATAAGGACTAGAATTAGGGCCAGGACTAATGTCAGGTCTAGGGTTATGGTTAGGGTTAGGTTTATGGCTAGGTCTAGTGTAAGGGTTTAGTCTAGAGTAAGGGTCAGTTTTAGAGTTTGGTGTATTATTAGTGTCAGAGTCCAGGTTAGGGTTTGCTTTAGATTAAGGTTTAGGGTTAGGGCTTAAATTAGCATTAGGTTTAGGGTTAGAGTAATTAATATGGTTAGGTTTATGGTTCAGGTTAGTTATAGAGTAATGTATAGGGTTAATTTTAGGGATAGTGTTAGGTTTAGGCCTAGAGTTAGCTTTTGGGATAGGCTTATGTGTAGGGTAATGAATAGAGTTAGTGCTAGTGTTAGGGATTGGGTTAAGGTTAGGATCAGGACTAGGGTTAGTGTTAAGCCTAGGGTTAGTGTTAGGGTTAGGTTTAGGCTAAGTGTTTATATTTAGGTCTAAGGTGAAGCTTGGGGTTACAGTCAGGGCTATGGTTAGAATTAGGGTTAGAGCTAGGGCAAGGGTTAGCATTAGTGTTAGGGTTATATTTAAGGTAATCGATAGAAATTGAGTTAGGATTTGTGCTGTGGTTTCAGGTAGGATTAGGGCAAGGGTTAGGGTAGGGTTACATTTAGGGTAAGAGTTAGAGTTTGAGCTAGGTTTAGGGCTACGGCAAGTGTGAGGGTTAGCGCTAGGGCTAGGATTATGGTTAGGGTTAGGCTTACAGCTAGTTTTAGTGCTACATTTAGAGTTAGGTTTTGGGGGAGGTTGAAGGCTAGTGTTAGCACTATGGGTAATATAAGAGCTAGAGTTATGGTTATGGCTAGTTTTAAGGTTAGGGTTATGGATAGGTCTATTGTTAGGGATAGGTTTTGGGGTGGAATAAGATTTAGAGCTAGGGTTTGTGTTAGGGTAAGTGTCAGGGTTCGGGTAAGCATTGGATTTAGGGTTAGGGCCACAATTTTACTAAGGTTAGTTCTAGGGGTTTTGTTATTCATTGTGTTAGAATAATGGTTATTGTTAGTGCTAGGGCTAGGTATTTGTTTAGGGCTAGAGCTAGAGTTATGGCTATATTTAGGATGAAGTTTAGGTCTAGTACTAATGTTATGGTTAGGTTTATGTATAGATTTACCAATAGAGCTAGTATTAGTGATTGGTTTAGTGTTAGGGTCAGGCATAGACCTAGGGTTAGTGTTAGGGTCAGAATAAGGGTCAGGGATAGGCTTAGGGTTTGGGTTAGGGTTAGAGATAGAATGAGGCCTAGGGTTAGGACTATTAATAGAGTTAGGGTTTGGAGTAGGGTAAGGATTAGGATTAGGACTAGGGTAGCATTAGGGTGAGGGTTTGGCTTAAGGTAAAAGATAGGGTTAGAACTTGGGTTAGAGTTAAGGCTAGGGTTAGGGTTAGGTTAAAGCTAGAATTAGGGTTCATATTAAAGCCAGATTTTGTGTTAGGGTAAAGGCTATTTCTAATGTAAATACTGGCATTATGATTAGGGCTAGTTTTAATATTAGGGTTAGGGGTAGGTTTAGTGTTTGGGTTAGGTTTAGGGTTAGGGTGATGTTTAGAGCAAGGGTTAGGTTTAGGATCAGAGTTCAGGTCATTATTAGTTGTACGGTTAGGTTTAGGACTCAAATTAGGTCTAGGGTAAGGTCTAGGCATAGCGTTAAGATTTGTTTTAGGTAAGGGTTAGGATTAGAGCTGGCTGTAGTTCAGTTTTGCTTGAATGTTATGGCTAGGGTTAGGGCTAGTTTTTATATTAGCATTAGGGTTAGGGCTAGTGTTAGGGTGAAGTTTAGGTTTAAGATTAGGGTTAGATTTAGAGTTAAGGTTAGATCTAGGTTTAGTGCTAGGGTTAGGGCTAGGCTTTGAGTTATAGTAAGGGATCGGGTTAGAACTAGGGATAGGGATAGGCCGAGAGTTAGAGTCAGTCTTAGGGCTAGGGATATGATTAGGTTTAGGGTTAGGGCTAAATTAGGTCTAGGATTAGAGCTATGGTTAGTATGAGGGCTAGGCCTCAGTTTAGGCATAGGGTTAGGATTAGGGTTAGGGTATGGTATGATATTATAGCTAGGTTAATGGCTAGGGCAAGGGTTCACTTTAAGGTTAGGCCTAGTGTTAGGGTTAGGGTTAGGATTAAACTAGGCAAGGATTATGGCTATGTTTTTTTCTTTTTTTCTTTTTCTTTTTTTTAACATTAGGGCTAGCATTAGTGCTAGGGCTTATGTCAGGACTAGGTTTATGGTTAGAGATAGTTTCAGGGTTAGGTTTATGGCTATGTATAGTGTAAGGGTTAGGTTGAGGGTTAGGGTCACTTATAGAGATAGGGGTTTTATTAGGGTCAAGGTCACTGTTAGGGTTTCCTAAGTTATGGTTTAGGGTTATGGCTCAAATTAGTGTTAGGATTATGTTTAGGGTTAGGATAATGGATATGGTTAGGTTTAGGGTTCAGGTTAGTGTAGGGTAATGGATAGGGTTAGCGTAATGGATAGAGTAGGGTTATCCTAAGATTAGTATTAGGGTTACGGTTAGTGTTAAGGTAATGGATAGGATTAGAGCTAGAGTTAGGGCTAGGGTTATGGTTAGGATTTAAGGCTTGGTTTAGGATTACGTTTAGAGTTAGGGTTAGGTTAAAAGCTAGTTTTAAGGTTAGGATTAGGGCTAGGTTTTCGATTAGGATAGGGCTAGTATAGGGCTATGGCTAACATGAGAACTAGTGTTACGATTAGGGCTAGTTTTAGGGTTAGGGTTGGGTCTAGGTCTAGTATTAGGGTTAAGATTAGTATTATGGTAATGATTTTAGATAGGGATAATGTTAGGGTCAGAGTCAGGGTCAGTGTTCGTTTTGGGGTTAGAGATAACATTCGAATTAGGGCTAGGGTTAAGGGTAGGTGTAGGGTTAGGTTTTGTGTTAGGGTTAAGTCAAGAATTAGGGCTAGGTGTAATGTGAGGTCTAGAGTTACAGTTAGGGATAGTGTTAAGGTTAGGTTTATGGCTAGATCTAGTGTAAGGGTTAGGTTTAGGGTAAGGGTCAGGTTTAGAGCTGGGTATATTATTTGGGTCAGAGTCCAGGTTAGGATTTGCTTTAGGTTAAGGTTTAGGATTAGGGTATGAATAAGCTTTAGGGTTAGGGTTAGAGTGATGGATAGGGTTAGGTTTAATTTTCAGGTTAGGTATAGAGTATTGTATACTGTTAGTTTTAGGGATAGTGTTAGGTTTAGGCCTAGGGTTAGAATGTGGGATAGGCTTATATGTAGGGTAACAGAGTCAGTGCTAGAGTTAGGGATTCGGTTATGATTAGGATTAGGACTAGGTTTAGGGTTAAGCCTAGGGTTAATGTTAGGGTTAAGTTTAGGTTAAGTGTTTATGGTTAGGGCTAGGTTGTGGTTTAGGTTTAGAGTCAGGGCTATGGTTAGATTTGGGTTAGAGTTAGGTCTAAGTTTAGCATTAGTGTTAGTGTTATATTTAAGGTAATAAATAGAATTTGAGGTAGAATTTGTGCTATAGTTAGAGTTAGGATTAGGGCAAGGCATAGGGTTAGGTTCATTGTTATGTTTAGGGTAAGAGTTAGAGTTTGAGCTAGGGTTAGGGCTAGGGCAAGCATGAGGGTTATGTCTAGCGCTAGGGTTAGTGTTATTGTTATGATTTCAACTAGTTTTAGTGCTACGTTTAGGGCTAGGTTTTAGGGGAGGTTTATGGCTAGTGTTAGGTCTATGGGTAATGTAAGAGCTAGAATTATGGTTATGGCTAGTTTTAAGGTTAGTGTTAAGGATAGGTCTAGTGTTAGTGATAGGTTTGGGTAAACATAAGATTTAGAGCTAGAGTTTGTGTTAGGTTTAGGGTCGGTGTTCGGGTTAGCATTGGATTTAGGGTTAGGGCCACAATTTCACTAGGGTTAGTTCTAGAGGTACTGTTAGTCTTTAGGTGAGGCTAATGGTTATTGTTAGTGCTAGGGCTAGGTTTTTGTTTAGTTCTAGGGCTAGAGTTATGGCTATATTTAGGATTAAGTTTAGGTCTAGTGCTAATGTTACGGTTAGGTTTAGGGTTTGGAGTAGGCTAAGGATTAGGATTAGGACTAGGGTAGAATTAGGGTGAGGATTTGGATTTGGGTAAAACATAGGGTTAGAGCTTGGGTTAGGGTTAAGGCTAGGTTTATGGTTAGGGTTAAAGCTAGAATTAGGGTCCATATTTAGGCTATATTTTGTGTTAGGGTTAGGGTATTTCTAATGTAAATACTGGCATTACAATTAGGACTAGTTTTAATGTTAGGGTTAGGGGTAGGTTTAGTATTTTTATTATGTTTAGGGTTATGGTGATATTTAGAGCAAGGGTTAGTTTTAGGATCAGAGTTCACATCCTTATTAGTTGTACGGTTAGGTTTGGGACTCAATTAGGGCTAGGGTGAGGTCTAGGTTTAGTGTTAATATTTGGTTTAGGTAAGGGTTAGGATTAGAGCTGTAGTTCAATTTTGCTTGAATGATATGGCTAGGGTTAGGGCTAGTTTTCATATTAGCATTAGGGTTAGGGCTAGTGTTAGGGTGAGGTTTGGTTTTAAGGTTAGGGTTAGATTTAGAGTTAGGGTTAGATCTAGGTTTAGGGCTAGGGTTAGGGCTAGGCTTTGGGTTATAGTAAGGGATAGGGTTAGAACTAAGAATAAGTTTAAGTTTAGGATTAGATTTAGAGTTAGGGTTATATCTAGGTTTAGGCTAGGGCTAAGTTTGGGGCTAGGGTTAGGGCTAGGCTTTGGCTTATGGTAAGGGATAGGGTTAGAACTAGGGATAGGGCTATGGCGAGAGTTAGAGTTAGTCTTAGGTCTAGGGATATGATTAGGTTTAGGTTTAGGTCTAAATTAAGTCTAGAATTAGAGCTAGGGTTAGTATTAGGGCTAGGCCTTGGTTTAGAGCTAGGTTTTGGATTAGGGTTAGGGGACAGTATGGTATTATACCTTGGTTAAGGTGCTAGGGTGAGGGTTCACTTTAGGTTTAAGCCTAGTGTTAGGGTTAGGGTTAGGATTAAGGCTACGTTTAGGGCAAGGATTAGGACTATTATTATTATTTTTTTTTTAGCATAAAGGCTAGCATTAGTGCTAGGGCTTATGTCAGGACTAGGGTTATGGTTAGGGATAGTTTCAGGGTTAGGTTTATGGTTATGTATAGTGTAAGGGTTAGGTTGAGGGTTAGGGTCACTTATAGAGATATGGGTATTATTAGGGTCAAGGTCACTGCTGGGTTTCCTAGGTTATGGTTTAGGGTTATGGCTCAAATTAATGTTAGGATTATGTTTAGGGTATGAATAATGGGTATGGTTAGATTTAGGGTTCAGGTTAGTGTAGGGTAATGGATAGGGTTAGGGTAATTGATAGGGTTAGGGTTATGGATAGAGTTAGTGTTATACTAAGATTAATATTAGGTTTGGGGTTAGTGTTAAGGTAATGGATAGGATTAGAGCTAGAGTTAGAGTGAGGATTATGGTTAGGATTAAGGCTAGGTTTAGGAATAGGTTTAGAGTTATGGGTAGGTTTAAAGCTAGTGTTAGGGTTAGGGTTATGGCTAGGTTTTTAGATTAGGTTTGGGCTAGGATAGGGCTATGGCTAACGTGAGAACTAGGATTACAATTAGGGCTAGTTTTAGGGTTAGGTTTTGTGCTAGGTCTAATGTTAGATTACGATTTGTATTAGGGGGATGATTTTAGATAGGGATAATGTTAGGGTCAGAGTCAGGGTCAATGTTTGTTTTAGGGTTAGGGATAACACTCGAATTAGGGCTAGGGTTAAGGGTAGGTGTAGGGTTAGGTTTTGTGTTAGGGTTAGGGCAAGAGTTAGGGCTAGGTGTAATGTCAGGTCTAGTGTTACAGTTAGGGATAGTATTAAGGTTAGGTTTATGGCTAGGTCTAGTGTAATGGTTTGGTTTAGGGTAAGGGTCAGGTTTAGAGCTCGGTGTATTATTAGGGTCAGAATCCAGGTTAGGGTTTGCTTTAGGTTAAGGTTTAGGTTTAGGGCTAGAAATAGCTTTAGGGTTAGGGTTAGAGTAATGGATAGTGTTTGGTTTAGGGTTCAGGTTAGGTATACAGTAATGTATAGGGTTAGTTTTAGGGATAGTGTTAAGTTTAGGCCTAGGGTTAGAATGTGGGATAGGCTTATATGTAGGGTAATGGATAGAGTTAATTCTAGTTTTAGGCATTGTGTTAAGGTTAGAATTAGGACTAGTGTTAGGGTTAGGCCTAGGGTTAGTGTGAGGGTTAGGTTTAGGTTAAGTATATATGGTTAAGTCTAGGTTGAGGTTTAGGTTTAGAGTCAGGGCTATTGTCAGATTTGGGTTGGAGTTAGAGCTAGGGTTAGCATTAGTGCTAGTGTTATATTTAAGTTAATAAATAAAATTTAAGGTAGGATTAGTGCTATAGTTAGAGTGAGATATAGGGCAAGGGTTAGGTTTAGGGTTAGGGTTGTGTTTAGGGTAAGAGTTAGAGTTTGAGCTAGGGTTATGGCTAGGGCAAGTCTGAGGGTTAGGTCTAGTGCTAGGGTTAGTGATATGGTTATGCTTACAACTAGTTTTAGTGTTTCATTTAGGGCAAGGTTTTAGGGGAGGTTTATGGCTAGTGTTAGGACTATGGGTAATGTAAGAGCTAGAATTATGGTTTTGGCTAGTTTTAAGTATAGGGTCATGGATAGGTCTAGTGTTAGGGATAGGTTTTGTGTAAGGATAAGATTTAGAGCTAGGGTTTGTGTTAGGGTAAGTGTCATTATTCGGTTTAGCATTGGATTTAGGGTTAGGGCCACAATTTTACTAGGGTTAGTTCTAGGGGTATTGTTAGTCTTTGTGTGATGCTAATGGTTATTGTTAGTGCTAGGGCTAGGTTTTTGTTTAGGGCTAGGGCTAGAGTTATGGCTATATTTAGGATTAAGTTTAGGTCTAGTGCTAATATTACGGTTAGGTTTAAGTATAGATTTACCGATAGAGCTAGTGTTAGTGATTGGTTTAGTGTTAGGGTCCGTCTTAGACCTAGGGTTAGTGTTAGGGTCAGAATAAGGGTCAGGGATAGGCTTAGGGTTTGGGTTAGGGTTAGAGATATAATGAGGCCTAGGGTTAGGACTATTAATAGAGTTAGGATTTGGAGTAGGGTAAGGATTAGGCTTAGGACTAGGGTAGCATTAGGGTGTAGGTTTGGCTTAAGGTAAAAGATAGGGTTAGAGCTTGGATTAGGGTTAAGACTAGGGTTAGGGTTAGGGTTAAATCTAGGATGAGGGTTCATATTAAGGCTGGATTTTGATTTAGGGTAAGGGATATTTCTAATGTTAATACTGGCATTACGATTAGGGCTAGTTTTAATATTAGGTTAGGGGTAGGTTTAGTGTTTGGGTTAGGTTTAGGGTTAGGGTGATGTTTAGAGCAAGGGTTAGGTTTAGGATCAGAGTTCAGGTCATTATTAGTTGTACGGTTAGGTTTAGGACTCAAATTAGGTCTAGGGTAAGGTCTAGGCATAGCGTTAAGTTTTGTTTGAGGTAAGGATTAGGATTAGAGCTTTAGAGCTGTAGTTCAGTTTTGCTTGAATGCTATGGCTAGGGTTAGGGCTAGTTTTCATATTAGCATTAGGGTTGGGGCTAGTGCTAGGGTGAGTTTTAGGTTTAAGGTTAGGGTTAGATTTAGAGTTAGGGTTAGATCTAGGTTTAGGGCTAGGGTTAGGGGAAGGCTTTGGGTTATAGTAAGTGATAGGGTTAGAAGTAGGGATATGGCTAGGCCGAGAGTTAGAGTCAGTCTTAGGCTAGGGATATGATTTGGACTAGGGTTAGGGCTAAATTAGGTCTGGGATTAGAACTATGGTTAGCATGAGGTCTAGGCCTTGGTTTAGGCATAGGGTTAGGATTAGGGTTAAGGTAAGGTATGATATTATAGCTAGGTTAATGGCTAGGGCGAGGGTTCACTTTAAGGTTAGGCCTATTGTTAGGGTTAGGGTTAGGATTAAGCTAGGTTTAGGGCCAGGATTACGGGTATGGTTTTTTTTTTTTTTTTTAATTATTATTATTATTATTTTTAGCATAAGGGCTAGCATTACTGCTAGGGCTTATTTCAGGATTAGCGTTATGGTTAGGGATATTTTCAGGGTTAGGTTTATGGCTATATATTGTGTAAGGGTTATGTTGAGGGTTAGGGTCACTTATAGAGATAGGGGTATTATTAGGGTCAAGGTCATGGTTAGGGTTATGGCTCAAATTAGCGTTAGGATTATGTTTAGGGTTAGGATAATGGATATGGTTAGGTTTAGGGTTCAGGTTAGGTTTAGGGTAATGGATAGGGTTAGGGTTATGGAAAGACTTAGGATTATCCTAGGATTAATATTAATGTTAGGGTTAGTGTTAAGATAATGGATAGGATTAGAGCTAGAATTAGATCTAGGGTTATGGTTAGGATTAAGGGTATTTTTAGGATTAGGTTTAGAGTTAGGTTTAGGTTTAAAGCTAGTGTTAGGGTTAGGGTTATGGCTAGGTTTTTAGATTAGGTTTGGGCTAGGATAGGGCTATGGCTAACGTGAGAACTAGGATTACAATTAGGGCTAGTTTTAGGGTTAGGTTTTGTGCTAGGTCTAATGTTAGATTACGATTTGTATTAGGGGGATGATTTTAGATAGGGATAATGTTAGGGTCAGAGACAGGGTCAATGTTCATTTTAGGGTTAGGGATAACACTCGATTTGGGGATAGGGTTAAGGGTAGGTGTAGGGTTAGGTTTTGCGTTAGGGTTAAGGCAAGAATTAGGGCTAGGTATAATGTCAGGTCTAGGGTTACAGTTAGGGATAGTATTAAGGTTAGGTTTATGGCTTGGTCTACTGTAAAGTTTGGTTTAGGGTAAGGGTCAGGTTTAGAGCTGTGTGTATTTTTAGGGTCAGAGTCCAGATTAGGGTTTGCTTTAGGTTAAGGTTTAGGGTTAGGGTCTAATTATCTTTAGGGCTAGGGTTAGAGTAATGGATAGGTTTAGATTTAGGGTTCAGGTTAGGTATAGAGTAATGTATAGGGTTAGTTTTAGGGATAGTGTTAGGTTTAGGCCTATGGTTAGAATGTGGGTTAGGCTTATATGTAGGGTAATGGATAGAGTTAGTGCTAGAGTTAGGGATTAGGTTAAGGTTAGCGTTAGGGCCTATGTCTAGGATTAGTATTAGGTTTAGGTTTAGGTTAAGTGTTTATGGTTAGGGCTAGGTCGAGGTTTAGGGTTAGAATCAGGGCTATGGTTAGATTTGGGTTACAGTTAGGGCTAGGTTTAGCATTAGTGTTAGTGTTATATTTAAGGTAATAAATGGATTTTGAGGCAGGAATTGTGCTATAGTTAGAGTTAGGTTTAAGGCAAGGTTTAGGGTTAGGTTTAGGGTTAGGTTTAGGGTAAGAGTTAGAGTTTGAGCTAGGATTTGGTCTAGGGCAAGCATGAGGGTTAGGTCTAGCGCTAGGGTTAGTGTTATGGTTATGCTTACAACTAGTTTTAGTGCTAAGTTTAGGGCTAGGTTTTAGGGGAGGTTTATGGCTATTGTTAGGACTATGAGTAATGTAAGAGCTAGTATTATGATTATGGCTAGTTTTAAGGTTAGTGTTAAGGATAGGTCTAGTGTTAGGGATAGGTTTTGGGTTAGGATAAGATTTAGAGCTAGGGTTTATATTAGGGTTAGGGTCAGTGTTCAGGTTAGCATTGGATTTAGGGTTAGGGCCACAATTTTACTAGGGTGAGTTCGAGGTGTGTTGTTAGTCTTTGTGTGATGCTAATGGTTATTGTTAGTGCTAAGGCTAGGTTTTCGTTTCGGGCTAGGGCTAGAGTTATAGCTATGTTTAGGATTAAGTTTAGGTCTAGTGCTAATGTTATGATTAGGTTTAGGTATAGATTTACCTATAGAGCTAGTGTTAGTGATTGATTTAGTGTTAGGGTCAGGCATAGACCTAGGGTTAGTGTTAGGGTCAGAATAAGGGTCAGGGATAGGCTTAGGGTTTGGGTTAGGGTTAGAGATAGAATGAGGCCTAAGTTTAGAACTAGTAGTATAGTTAGGGTTTGAGTTAGGCTAAAAATTAGGGTTAGGACTAGGGTAGCATTACGATGAGGATTTAGCCTACGGTAAGGTATAGTGTTAGAACTTGGGTTAGGGTTAAGGCTAGGTTTAGGATTAGGGTTAAAGCTAGACTTAGTGTTCAGATTAAGGCTAGGTTTTGTTTTAGGGTTAGGGCTATTGCTGATGTAAGTACTGGCATTATGATTAGGGCTAGTTTTATGATTAGAATTAGGGCTAGGTTTAGTGCTTTGGTTAGGTTTAGGGTTAGGATGATGTTTAGAGCAAGGATTAGTTTTATATCAGAGTCTAGGTCATTATTATTTGCATGGTTAGGTTTAGAACTTGAATGATGTCTCGGGCAAGTGCTTAGTATAGCGTTAGGATTTGGTTTAGGTTAAGGGTTCAAATTAGAGCTGCAGCTCAGTTTTGCTTGAATGCTAAGGCTAGGGTTATGGCTAGTTTTCAAATTAGCATTAGGGTTAGGGCTAGTGTTAGAGTGAGGTATAGTTTTAAGTTTAGGGTTAGATTTAGAGTTAGGGTTACATCTAGGTTTAGGGCTAGGGCTATGTTTGGGGCTAGGGTTCGGGCTAGCCTTTGGGTTATGGTAAGGGATAGGGTTAGAACTAGGGATAAGGCTATGGCGAGAGTCAGAATTAGTCTTAGGGCTAGGGATATGATTAGGTATAGGGTTAGGCCTAAATTAGGTCTAGAATTAGAGCTAGGGTTAGGATTAGGGTTAGGCCTTGGTTTAGGGCTAGGTTTAAGATTAAAGTTGGGTACAGTATGATATTATAGCTTGGTTAAGAGCTAGGAGGAGGGTTCACCTTAGGGTTAGGCCTAGTTTTAGTGTTAGAGTTAGAATTAAGGCTAGTTTTAGGGCCAGGATTAGGGCTATTTTTTTTTTTTTTTTTTTAGCATAATGACTAGCATTAGTGCTAGGGCTTATGTCAGGACTAGGGTTATGGTTAGGCATAGTTTCATGTTTAGGTTTATGGCTATGTATAGTATAAGGGTTAGGTTGAGGGTTCGGGTCACTTATAGAGATGGGCTATTATTAGGGTCAAGGACACGGTTAGGGATTTTTTCATTATGGTTTAGGGTTATGGCTCAAATTAGCATTAGGATTATGTTTAGGGTTAGGTTAAAGGATATGGTTAGGTTTAGGGTTCAGGTAAGGTTAGGGTAATGGATAGGGTTAGGGTTTTACTGGATTAGTATTAGGGTTAGGATTAGTGTTAAGTTAATGGATAGGATTAGATTTAGATTTTGGACTAGGATTATGGTTAGGATTAAGGCTAGGTTCTAGGGTTACGTTTAGGGATAGTGTTAATGTTATACTTATGGCTAGTTCTATTGTAAGGTTAGGTTTCAGGAAAGGGTCCGGTTTGTAGCTAGGATTATTATTAGGGTCAGTGTCTTGTTTAGGGTTTGGTTTAGGTTATGGTTAGGTTTAGGGCTCGAAATAGCATTAGGATTAAGTATTGGGTTAGAGGAATTAATATAATTTAGTGTTCAGGTTAGGTTTAGGTAATGGATAGGGTTTGTGTTAGAGATAGGTTTAGAGTTAGGCCTAGGGTTAGCATTTGGGTTAGGCTTATATTTAAGGTAATGGATAGGTTTAGGGCTAGGTTTATGGTTTGGATTAGGGCTAGGGCTAGGACTAAGGTTAGGGTTAAGCCTAGAGTTAGTGTTAGTGTTTGGTTTAGGGTATGTGTTAGGGTTTGAGCTATGGTTAGGTCTAGGGTGATGGTTAGGGTTAGTTTGATGTCTAGGTTTAGGGTTAGGGTTAAGTTTAGAGCTAGGGTTAGCATTAGGGTTAGGGTTATGTTTAGGGTAATGGATAGAGTTAGAGCTAGGGTTTGGTTTTAGTTATGGTTAGGATTAGTACTAGGGTTAGTGTTAGGGTTTGGGCTAGAGTTATGTTTTGGGTAAGGTTTAGTGTTTGAGCTAGGGTTAGGGTTAAGGCAAGGGTAAGGTTTAGGTTTAGGTCTTGGTTTAGGATTAGGGTTATGCTTACGGCTAGGGTTGGGGCTAGGTTTTTTGTGAGGTTTAGGGCTAATGTTAGGGCTATAGGTAATGTAAGACCTAGATTTAGGGTTATGGCTAGGTCTAGTGTTAGGGTTATGGCTAGATTTTGGATAAGCATAAAGTTTAGAGCTAGGATTTGTTTTACAGGAAGGGTCCGTGTTTGGGTTAGGGTTATATGGCCAGAATTAGGCCTAGGTTTACATCTAGGGGTAGAGATAATTTTTGGGTTAGGTTTAGCATTATTTTGAGGGCTAAGGCTAGGTTTTTGTTTAGGTCTAGTGCAAGATTTATTGCTAGATTAGGATTAGGAATTTGTCTAGTTCGAGTGTTAGGGTTAGGTTTAGGTATAGAGTTACCCATAGGGCTAGTGTTAGGGTTCAGTTTAGGGTTAGGGTCAGGTTTAAACTTAGGGTTAGAGTTAGGGTCAGAATAAGGGTCAGAGATAGGGTTAGGGTTTGGGTTACGGTTAGAGATAGAATGAGGGCTAGGATTAGGATTAATAATAGAGTTATGGTTTGAGGTAGGCTAAGGATTAGGCTTAGGACTAGGTTAGCATTAGGGTGAGGGTTTTGCTTAGGGTACAAAATAGGGTTATAGCTAGGGTTAGGGCTAGTGTTAGGGTTAGGGATAGGTCTAGTTTAAGGTTAGAGTTAGGTTTTAAGCTAGGTTTAGGTCTCAGATTAGAGCCAGCTTTTCTGTTAGCACAGGGGTATGGCTAGTATATGAACTGGCATTAGGATTAGGGCTAGTTTTAGGGTTAAGGTTAAGGCTAGGTCTTGTGTTTGGGTTAAGTTTAGTGTTACTGTGATGTTTAGAGCAAGGGTTATTGTTAGGATCTGAGTCAGGGTCAGGATAAGTTCTAGAATTAGGATTAGGACTCAAATTAGGGCCAGGGTTAGGGCTAGGTATAACCTTAGGTTTTAGTTTAGGTTAAGGATTAGGGTTAAGCCTATGACTTGATTTTGTTTGAGTGGCAGGGCTAGGGTTAGGGCTAGTTTTCCAATTAGCATTAGGGTTAGGGCTAGTGTTAGGGAGAAGTTTAGGCTTAGGGTTAGGGTTCTATTTAGGGTTAGGGTTAGGTCTAGGTTTAGGGCTAGGGAGACAGTAGGAGAGGGATTGGGGATAGGTTTGTGTAATATCTACGTAAGGGATAGATTTAGAACAAGGGTTTTTGCTAGGGTGAGAGTTAGGGTTAGGGTTACAGTTAGGGTTAGGTTTGGGACTAAATTTGTGCTAGGATTAGTGCAAGGGTTAGTGTTAGGGCTAGTCTTACATTTAGGTTTAGGGTTAGGGTTAGGATTAGTGTAAAGTATGATATTATAGCTAGGATAAGGGTGAACGTCAAAATACGGTTAGGACTAGGATTAGGGTTAGGGTTATGGTTAGGATTAAGGCTAGGTTTAGGACTAGAATAAGGGCTAGGTTTAGGGCTAGGTTTTTTTTAAGTTTAGGGTTAGGATTAGTGCTAGGTTTAATGTCAGGTCTAGGTTTATATTTAGGGTTAGGTTTATGGCTAATTCTAGTTTAAGAATAGGTTGAATGTTAGGGTCAGGTTTAGAGATAGGGTTATTATTAGGGTCACGGTCATGTTTAAGGTTTGGGTTAGGTTAAGGTTTAAGATCAGGGCTCTCATTAGTGTTAGGGTTAGGGTTAATGTTAGGGTAATGTTTATGGTTAGGTTTAGGTTTCAGAATAGGTTTAGGGTAATGGATAAAGTTAGGGTTAGAGATAGGATTAGGGTTATCCTAGGGTTAGCATTATGGTTAGGGTTATGGTTAGGGTAATGGATAGGGTTAGAGCTAGGGTTAGGTCTAGGATTATGGTTAGGATTAAGGCTAGTGTTAGGTTTAGGGTTAGAGCAAGTTTTAGTGTTAGGGTTAGGTTTAGGGTAATGGTTAGGGCTCTCATTAGGGTTAGGTTTAAAACAAGGTATAGGGCTCAGATTAATGCTAGGTTTTGGATTAGGTTAGGGCTAAGATTAGGACTACGGCTAATGTAAAATGTAGGGTTATGATTAGGGCTACTTTTACGGTTAGGGTGAGAGGTAGGTTTAGTTTTAGGGTTAGGTATATTTTTAGTGTGATCTGAGAGCTAGAGTTAGTGTTAGGGTCAAAGTCAGGGCAAAGGTTAGTTTTAGGGTTAGGGTAGGACTAGAATTAGGGCTAGGATTAGGTCTAGGTGTAGGGTTAGGATTTGTTTTAGGTTAAGGGTTAGAGTTAAGACTATGGCTCTGTTTTGTTTTAGGGCTAGGACTAGATTAGGGCTAGTTTTAGGATTTCATTAGTGTTAGGGATTAGGGTTACGGTTAGATTTAGAGTTATGGTTAGATGTAGGAGTGGTAGGGCTAGGGTTAGGGCTAAGGTTAGAGCAAGTGTTAGGGTTACAGTAAGGGATAGGGTTAGCACTCAGAATAGGGCTAGGCAACAGTTAGAGTTAGTCTTAGTGCTAGTGTTAGGGTTAGAATTAGGGCTAAATTAGGGCTAGGATCAGGTCTAGGATTAGTGTAAGTGTTAAATCTAGGGTTAGAGTTAGGGTTAGATTTAGTGGAAGGGATGGGGTTATAGCTAGGTTCAGAAATAGTGTAAGGCATAAAATTAAGGATAGGGCTAGAGTTAAGGTTTGGGTTAGAATCAAGGCTAGGTTTAGGGCTAGGATGAGGGCTCCCATTTGTGTTAGGGTTATGGTAAGAATTAGAGCTAGGCCTAATATCAGGTCTAGGGTTACGGTTAAAGATAGTTTTAGGGTAACATTTATGGCTAGGTCTACTGTCAGAGTTAGGTTTAGGGTAAGATTCAGGTTTAGACCTAGGGGTATTATAATGGTCAGGTCAGGTTTTGGGTTTGGATTAGGTTGAGTTTAGGGTTAGGGCTCAAATTAGCATTAGGGTTAGAGTTAGGGTTAGTGTAATGAATAGGGTTATGTTTAGGCTTCAGGTTAGGTTTCTGTTTCAGGTTATGTTTAGGTTAATGCACAGGGTTAGGATTAGGCCTAGGGTTAGCATTAGGTTTATGGTTATTGTTAGGGTAATGGATAGCATTAGAGCTCGGTTTAGTGCTAGGGTTATATTTAGGATTAGGGCAAGAGTTAGGGTTAGGTTTAGAGTTAAGTCTAGAGTTAGGGTTAAGTTTAGGATACGGGTTAGGGTATAAGCTAGGGTTAGTGCTAAGGCTAGGGTTAGGTTGAGGGTTAGGTCAAGGTTTAGGGTTGGTATCAGGGTGAGGGCTAGGGTTAGGTTTAGTGTTAGGCTTAAGATTTCTTATGGTTAGGTTAAGGGTAAGGGTCAGGGATTGAGTAAGTGTTAGGGCTAAGTTGAGAGTACAAGTTAGGATCAGAGCTAGGTAGAGAGGTAGTGTTAGAGTTAGGGCTAGGGTTAGCATTAGTTTAGGGTTATGGTTAGGGTAATGGATAGAAATAGAGCTATGGTTTGGGCCATGGTTACGGTTAGGGCTAGGGTTTGTTTAGGGTAAGGGTTAGGGTTTGAGCTAGAGGTAAGTCTAGGGCTAAGTTTAGGTTCAACGTTAGTTCTAGGGATAGGATTATGATGGGTTTAGGATTAGGGTCAGGGCTAGGTTTATCATTAGGGTTAGGATAAGGGTAGGGGAATGGATATGGTTACATGTAGGTTTAGGTTTAGGGTTAGGGTTAGATTTAGTTTTAGGGTTGCATTTAGGTTTCTGGTACAGGCTTGGGTTTGAGCTAGGGTTAGGACTATGGCAAATGTTAGGTTTAGCGTTAGGTCTATGGTTAGTTTTCTGGTTAGGGTTAGGGTTAGGGTTATGTCTAGGATTATCAATAGGTTTAGGTTTAGGGTTAGGGTAATGGGTAGTCTCAGAGCTAGGTTTAGGGATAGGGTTAATTTTAGAGTTAGGGTTAGGGATAGGGTTTGAATTAGGGATAAGTCTAAATTTATATTTAGGGTAAAGATTAGGCCTTGAGTAAGGTTTAGGACTAAGGCTAGAGTTAGGGTTAGGATTAGGGCTAGTGTTAGGGTTAGGGTTATGCTTAGGGCTAGGTTTTGGCCTAGGATTCACTCTAGGTTTTGTGTTTGGTTAAGGCATAGGGTGAGGGCTATTGGTAATATAAGTGCTAGGATTATAATTAGGGTAGTTGTAGGGTTAGGGTTATTGCTAGGTATAGTGTTAGGTTTAGGTTTTCAGTTAGGGTCAGATTTAGAGATAAATCTAAATGCAGGGTTAGTGTTCAGGTTAGAGTTAGGGTTAAGGTTAAAGCCAGAATTAGGATTACATTTATGTCTAGGGGTAGGGTTAGTCTTTGCATTAGGTTAAGGGTTATTGTTAGGGCTAGGGCTAAGTTTTTGTTTGAGTCTAGGGCTAGAGTTAAGGTTAGATTTAGGATTAGGTTTATGTCTAGTGCTTGTGGTAGAGTCAGGTTTAGTATAAGGTTACTGGTAGGGCTAGTGTTAGGGTTTGGTCTAGGATTAGGGTTAGGTTTAGACCTAGCGTTAGTGTTATGGTCAGAATGAGGATCAGGTTAGGGTTAGGGTTTGGGATAAGGTTAGAATGAGGGCTCAGTTTAGGACTATTAGTAAGGTTAGTGTTTTGATTAGCCTAAGGATTAAGGATAGGTCTAGGGTTACCATGAGGGCTAGGGTTTTGCTTAATGTTAGGGATAGAGTTAGAACTAGTGTTAGGGGTAGGTTAGGTTTATGATTAGGGTTAAAGCTAGGTTTAGGGCTCTGATTAGGGCTAGTATTTGTGTTAGCATTAAGGCTAGGTTTAGGACAACGAGTAATGTAAGAATCAGAGTTACAAATAGAGTTAGCTTTAGGGTTAGTGTTAGGGGTAGTTCTAGTGTTAGGGTTAGTTTTAAGGTTAGAATAAATTTAGAGCCAGGGTTATTGTTAGGATAGGAGTCAGGGACAGGGTTAGTTTTAGGTTTATGGTTAGGACTCAAATTAGGGCTAGGTTTACTGTTAGGGTTTGGTTTAAGGTTAGAGTGGTGTTTTAGAGCTAGGGTGAGTGTTAGTGTATAAATCAGGGTCAGGGTTAGTTTTAAGATTAGGATTAGGACTCAAATTAGAGCTAGAATTAGTTCTAGGTGTAATTGAGGATTTAGTTTAAGTTAAGGTTTAGGGTTAGGTCTATTGGTTTGTTTTAGTCCCAGGGTTATGATGAGCAGTAGTTTTATGATTAGTGTTAGGGTTAGGTTTAGTTTTAGTATTAGGCTTAGGCTTATGTTTAGGGTTACATTTAGAGTTAGGCTTAGATCTAGGGTTAGGCTAGGACTAAGGATAGGGCAAGGGTTAGGGCTAGGTTTAGTGCTAGGATTAAAGTTACAGTAAGGAATAGTTTAGTACTAAGAATAGGGCTAGTGTGAGTTAGAGTTTGTCTTAGGGCTAGAATTAGGGTTATGGTTTGGGAAAGGGTTAAATTAAGGCTAGGATTAGGGCTAGGGTTAGTGTTCAGTTTAGGCCTAGTGATAGGTTTAGGGTTATGTTTAAGATAAGGGATGGCATTATATTATATACTAGGTTTAGATGTAGGGTGAGGGTTAGAGTAGGGTTAGGGCTAGGCTTAGGTTTATGGCTATGATTAAGGCTAGGTTTAGGTCAATGATGAGGGCTAGTGTTTGTTTTAGGTTTAGGGCTTGGATTAGGGCTAGGGCTAATATCAGGTCTAGGGTTTTGGTTAATGATAGTTTTAGGGTTAGGTTTATGGCTACGTCTAGTGTAAGGGTTAGGCTTAGAGTAAGGGTCAGATTTAGAGCTAGGGGAATTATTAGAGTTAAGTTCAAATTTAGGGTTTGGTTTAGGTTAGAATTTAGGTTTAGGGCTCAAATTAGCATTAGGGTTAGAGTAGGGTAATGATAGGTTTTGGTTTAGGGTTCAGGTTAGGTTTGGGGTAATTGATAGGGTTAGTATTAGAAATAGGGTTACGGTTAGTGTTGGGCTTAGAATTAGCATTAGGGTAAGGGTTATGTTTATGGTAATGGATCAGATTAGAGTTTAAGTTAGAACTAGGGTTATGGATAGGAATAGGTCTTGAGTTATATTTAGGGTTAGGTTTAAAACTAGGGTTAGATTTAGGTTTATGGTTAGTATAAAGGTTAGGTTTTGAGTTAGGGTTAGTGTTAGGGAGAGGGTGAGTTTTAGGATAAGGTCAAGGGATATGATTATGTTAGGGTTAGTGTTAGGGTTAGAATTAGGGCGAGGGTTATCATTAAGGTTAGGTTTAGGTTTAGGGTAATGGATGGGGTTAGATATAGGGTTAGGGTTAAATTTTGGTTTAGGTTTAGGATTAGGGCTATGGTTATGCTTAGGTTTATGGTTAAGTTTAGGGTTTGAGCTAGAGTTAGGGCTATGCCAAGGGTTTAATTTAGGGTTATTGTCCAGGGTCAGTTTTCTGATTAGATGTAGGTTTAGAGTTAGGGTTTGGGTTAGGATTATCAATAAGTTTAGGGTTATGGTAATGGGTAGGTTAAGGCTGGGTTTAGTGCTAGAGTTGAGTTTAGGATTAGAGCTAGGGTTAGGGTTAGAGTTAATGATAGGTCTACATTTATGTTTATGGTAAGGTTTAAGCTTTGAGGTACAGTTAGGACTAAGGTGAGGGCTAGGATTAGGTTATGGCTAGGGTTAGGGTTAATGTTATGCTTAGGGCTAGGTTTAGGCCTCGGATTAGCTCTATGTTTAGTGTTAGGTTTAGGCCCAGGGTTAGGGCTATGGGTAATGTAAGAGCCAAAGTTATTATTAGGACTTGTTTTAGTGTTCAAGTTTTGGCTGGGTCTAGAATTAGGTTTTGTGTTTTGGTTAGGTCAGGTTTAGAGGAAAATTTAGTGGTAAAGGCAGAGTCAGTGTTTGGGTTAGAGTTAAAGTTAGGGTTAAAGCCAGGATTAGGACTAGTTTTTAGTCTAGGGGTAGGGTTAGAGTTTGGGTTATGTTAAGGGTTATTGTTAGGGCTATGGCTAGGTTTTTATATAGGTCTAGAGCTAGAGTTAAGGCTAGATTTAGAATTAGGTTTAGATCTAGGGCTAATGGTAGGGTTAGGTTTAGGTATAAGGTTACCAGTAGGGCTAGTGTTAGGGTTTGGTTTAGGATTAGGGTCAGGTTTAGACTTTGGATTTGTGTTATGGTCAGAATAAGGGTCAGGGTTAGGTTTAGGGTTTTGGATAGGTTTAGAGCTAGAATGAGATCTAGGGTTAGGACTATTAATAGGGTTAATATTTGTTTAGCCTAAGAATTAGGGATAGATCTAGGGTTACCATTAGGGTTAGGGTTTTGCTTAGGGTAAGGGGTAGGGTTAGAGATAGGTTTAGGGCTAGGGTTATGGTTATGATTAGGGTTAAAGCTTGGTTTAGGGCTCAGATTAGGGCTAGTTTTTGTGTGAGGTTTAAGGCTAGGGTTAGGGCAATGACTAATATAAGAACTAGGGTTACAATTAGGGTTAGTTTTAGGGTTAGGGTTAGGGGAAGGTCAAGTGTTAGGTTTAGGTTTAAAGTTAGATTGATATTTATAGCTAGAGTTAGTGTTAGGATATGAGTCATGTCAGTGTTAGTTTTAGGGTTAGGGTTAGGACTCGAATTAGGGCTACAGTTACTGTTAGGGTTTGGTTTAAGTTTAGGGTGCTGTTTAGAGCTAGGGTGAGTGTTAGGATATGAGTCAGGGTCATGGTTATTTTTAAGGTGAGAATTAGGAATCGAATTAGAGCTAGGGTTATTTCTATGTGTAGTGCTAGTGTTTGGTTTAAGTTAAGGTTTGCTTGGTTTTGTTTTAGTGCTATGGTTAGGGTAAGGGCTAGTTTTACAGTTAGCTTTAGGGTTAGGGCTAGGGTTTTGGTTTGGGTTAGGATTAATGCTAGGTTTAACGCTAGGATTAGGGCTAGATTTTGTGTTCGGTTTAGGGCAATAATTAGGGCTTGTGCTAATGTCAGGTCTAGGTTTACAGTTAGGGATAGTCTTAGGGTTAGGTTTATGACTAGGTCAAAATTAAGTGTTACGTTTAGGGAAAGGGTCAGGTTTAGAGCTAAGCATATTATTAGGGTCATGGTCAGGCTTTGGGTTTGGGTTACATTAAGGATTAGGTTTAGGGCTCAAATCAGCATTAAGATTAGAGTTAGGGTTAGGGTAATGAATAGGGGTAGGTTTAGGGTTCAGGATAGGTTTAAAATAATTGATATTGTTTTGGTTAGGCCTAGGGTTAGCATTAGGGTTATTTTATCATTAGGGTAATTATAGGGTTAGACTTAGGGTTAGTGCTAGGGCTATGGTTAGGATTAGGGCTAGACTTAGTGTTAGGGTCAGGGTTAGCATGAGGGTTAGAGTTAGGATTAGGTTTTGGGTATGATTTAGGGTTTGAGCTAGGGTTATTGTGAGGGCTAAGGTTAATTTAGGGTTAGGCCTAGGGTTATGGTCATGGTTTATGGTAGGGCTAGTGTTAGGTTTAGGATAAGGGTTAGGGTCAGGTTTAAACCTAAGTTTAGTGTTAGAGTAAGAATAAAGGTCAGGGTTAGGCATAGGGTTTGGGTTAATATTAGGGTTAGTGTTAGGGTTATGCCTAGGGTTATCATTAGGTTTAGGGTAATAGGTTTAGATGTTAGGTTAGAGTTAGGGTTAGGTTTAGGTTAGCATTATGGTTAGGTTTAGGGTTAGGTTTAGGTTCACTGTTAGTTCTAGGGTTATGTTTATGTTAGGGTTAGGATAGGTTTATCTTTAGGACTAGTGTTATCATTAGGGTTAAGTTTAGGGTTAGGTTAATGGGTAGGGTTTGAGCTAGGGTTATGGCTAGGGTTAAGGTTAGGATTAGGGCTAGGGTTAATGTTAGGTTTAGGCCTTCAGTTAGTGTTAGGATTAACTTAAGTTTAAGGGTTAGGGATTGAGCTAGGGTTAGGGCTGGAGTGAGGGTTAGGGTTACAGTCAGGGCTAGGATAGGGTTAGGATTAAGGTTAAGGCTATGGTTTGCATTAGGTTTAGGGTTATGATTAGGGTAATGGATAGAGATAGAACTGGGGTTTGGGCTATGGTTACAGTTAGGATTAGGGCGAGGGTTAGGGTGAGGTTTTGATTTTGGGCTAGGGTTGTGTTTAGGGTAAGGTTAAGGGTTTGAGCTAGGATTAGGTCTAGGACAATGGTTAGGGTTAGGGTTAGGGCTAGGTTTAGGGTTAGAGTTATGCTTAGGGTTAGGTTTAGGGCTACAATTAGGGTTAGGTTTTGTGTGAGGTTTAGGGCTAGTGTTAGGTGTATTAGTAATTTAAGAGCTAGAGTTATGGTTATTGCTAGATTTAGGGTTCATCTAGTGTTAGGGTTAGTTTTTGGGTTAGGATATGGTTTAGAGCTAGGGTTTTTTAAGGGTAAGTGTCAGAGTTCAGATTAGGATTAGGTTAGGGTTAGGTTCAGAATGAGGACTGGGGTTAGGTCTAGGTGTAGGGTTAGTGTTTGGGTTAGGTTAAGGGTTATTGTTAGGGCTAGGGCTAGGGTTATGGCTATATTTAGAATTAGGTTTAGGTCTAGGGCTAGTGTTAGTGTTAAGTTTAAGTATAGCGTTACTGGTAGGGCTAGTGTTAGGTTTCGGATAAGGGTTAGGGTCAGGTTTAAACCTAGGTTTAGTATTAGAGTCAGAATAAGGGTCAGGGTTAGGATTAGGGTTTGGGTTAAGTTTAGAGCTAGAATGAAGGCTAGGGTTAGGACTAGTAATAAAGTTAGGGTTTGGGTTAGGCTCAGAATTAGGGTTAGGACTAGGGTAGCAGTAGAGTGAGGGTTTGGCTTAGGGCAAGTGATAGGGTTAGAACTAGGGTTAGGACTAGAGATAGTGTTAGGGTTAGGGCCAGGGTTACGATTATGGTTAAAGCTAGGGTTAGGCCTTGGATTAGGGCGAGGTTTGTGTTAGATTTAGGGCTATGGCTACTGTAAGAACTGACATTATATTTATGGCTTGTTGTAGGGTTAGGTTTAGGGTGAGGTCTAGTGTTAGGTTTAGGTTTAGGGATAGGGTGATGTGTAGAGCTTGGATCAGTGTTAGGGTCAGAGACAGAGTTAGTATTAGTTTTAGGGATAGGGTTAGGACTTGAATTAGGGCTAGGGTTAGGGCTAGGTGTAGGATTAGAATTTGGTTTAGGTTAAGGGTTAGGGTCAGTGCTATGGCTCAGCTTTGCTTGAGGGCTAGGTCTAGGGTTAGGGCTAGTTTTCAAATTAGCATTATGGTTAGAGCTAGTTTTAGTGAATGGTTTAGGCTTATGATTAGGGTTAGATTTAGAATTAGGTTTAAATCCAGGTAACAGCTAAGGTTCGGGCTAGGGTTTGGATTATCATAAGGGATAGTGTTAGAACTAGTGATAGGGCTAGGACATGAGTTAGAGTTAGTCTTAGGGTAAGGGTTTGGTAGGGTTAGGGTTACAGCTTTATTAGGGCTAGGATAAGAGCTAGGGTTAGTATTAAGGCTAAGCCTAGGTTTAGGGCTAGGGTTAGGGTTATGGTTATGGTTAGGCATGATGTTATAGCTAGGTTTAGAACTAGGGTGAGGGTTAAAATTAAAGTTAGGGCTAGTGTTAGGGTTAGGGTTAGAATTAAGACTAAGTTTAGGGCTAGGGTTTTTGTTAGGGTTAGGGATTCATTAGTGCTAGGGATAATGTCAGGTTGAGGATTTTTGTTACAGATAGTTTTAGGGTTAAGATTATGGCTAGGTATAGTGCAAGGGTTAGGTTAAGGTTTAGGGTAAGGTTTACAGCTAGGGGCAAGGTACCTCATTAGGGTAATGTACAGGTTTCCAGTTTGGATTAGGTTAATGTTTAAGGTTAAGGCTCAAATTAGTGTTAGGGTTAGGGTTAGGATTAGGTTTATGGTTTAGGTTTCAGGTTCGTTTTAGTGTAATGGTTAGGTTTAGGGTTAGAAATAGGGTTAGGGTTATCCTAGGGTTAGCATTAGGGTTAGGGTTAGTGTTAAGGTAATGGATAGGATTAGAACTAGGTTAGGGCTATGTTTATTGTTAGAATTAGGGCTAGGGTTAGGGTTACGTTTGGGTTATTTCAAGGGTTAGGGTTAGCATTAGATTTAGGGTAATAGTTAGGGCTAGGGTTGTGGGTATTGTTGGTGTTAAAGCTAGTATTAGGGCTCTGATTAGGATAAGTTTTGGGTTAGGTTAGCACTAGGGTTGGCTAAAGCTAAAGCTAATGT